>NC_050581.1:69529052-69829052 GCF_011100635.1 Trichosurus vulpecula
CCAAAAGAAAAAAAAGAAAAGAAAAAAAAAAACACAATGGTAGCCATCAGTTTTAAAATGGCTGAACAAATTATAGCAGACAAATATAATAGAGTATTATGCTAAAAGAAATAAGGAATATGAAGAATTCGGAGAAATGAGGTAAGACTTGTATGAGCTAATAATGAGAGTAAAGAAAGCAAAACAAAAAATCAATATACAAAATGATTGACATAAAGGAAATGATAAAAAATACAGTCAAATTCAGATGAAGTGAAATGAAAAATCTTGGTCCTCAAAGAACTGATAAAGAAACAAAGCTTCTTCCGTTAAGTAGAGGGGTGAGGTCCCAGATACATAATGAAATACATACACTGCCTGAGCGGTCAGAGTTACCCTCTGTGTATGACGGCTTTGTTTAAAAGTTTTTCCATGTTACAAAGAATAATTCAATGGTGGGGGAGGGGATTAGGGGAAATGGCTGTAATATAAAAACAAAAAGCAACAATAAAAGTTTTTTATGTCCAAAAAAAAAAATTGAACCACCAGATGTTTTTACGATCTCCTAGTTTAAGCATAACAGACCAGATCTACCAGTATTTCCCAAAGACCATTTTCTTCTGAAATAAACCTCTCCAATACAAATTCATAACAGCCAAGTTTAGAATTTGCTTTAGCATAAGCTCTGGAAGGCAGGAATCGCACACTTGCCATTCTCTGTGTGGTACATATGCTGTTAGCACATGGGCTCAAAATACCCTTAACTTGTAATAGAACCATATTGATGAATTGGCCAGTGTGTGAAAAGTTCATTAGAGTGAAAACTGAGCATATAAAAAAGCAGGAGAAAATCTTGTTTTTCTTTTTTTGAAGTTAAATTATTGTATAATTACTAGAAAAAGAAGAAAATTCCTTCTCAAAATTGTATTTTGAAGCTTTTTTAAATGGTTGGCAAGACTTCCTACTTTCTAGGACTATAAACTACACTGACTGCCAAATTGTCAAAAATAAAAAATGTGGGCTTTAAATGCTGTTTTTATTTTTCCCCCCAGTGGAAATAGACTATACAAGCACTTTCTCTGCCAAAATAGGTTCCTTTTCCAAGAGAGTAAAGGCTTCATTTAAAATTCAAATGACTGGGGAGAGGGGGTAACTCTACTCCCTATATCTCATTGCTCCTCAAATGACAGGCAGAAGTATTAGAGAATCATAGAATTTTAGAGCTGGAAGAGACTCCAGGGATAATCTAGTCCAATCCTTCAAAGGTCTGTCATAATCACTATTCCATTTTACAGATAAAGAAACTGGGACTCAAAATGGTTAAGTGACTTTTCCAAGATCTCACAATCATTAACTGAGAGAATGAAGGCCTTGGATTATACAACCTGAAGGGGTTAGAGTCTAAATACCAATCTCCCAAAATTCCATTGTCCTCCCCAGTTTTATTTCAGTCAATATGTAAATTAAATAATCAGCAAATATTCTACTGTGCTGGAGCATAGTGAGTTGATGCTCAATAAATTCTCGTTAATTGATTCTTTTGAAGGTTGGGGGATTAGAACAGTTTAGATGGTAAAAATGAAGTTTAGAGAAAACAAGAATAAAGTGTAGTGGTCCAATAGCATAAAAGCTTTGGTTCAGAGCTTGGGGCCATTATATCGCCTCCTCCATAGATGTCTAAGCTGCACACAAGTGATAAATACAGTCTTTAAAGAGATAATTCTTGGGTGTGGGGGGGGGTGGGGAAGGAATTGTGATTGGATGAAGAAAATTTAAATGTGGAAGTGTTCTGTGTTGCAGAACATGCTATCTTTAAAGCAAACAGGAGGTAACCTTTGAGAAAAAATCCGAGAGATCCAAACCAGACAGCTGTACCATATCCACACTCCTCTCAGGAAGTGGACGAACGTGAAGTTTGAGCCCCTTAACACATTTAAAGCTATGCTGACACATGAACTAGAAGAATGATACTGTCCCATAGTTTATGGCAAGTCGAAGGTTATATGATCCTTGGTTCCTTTAGGCTTTCTTCTGATTGTCATTAGGGTTAGCAGGAGAAAAACAGAAAGCCAAACCCAGGGCCAAAAAAAAGGATATCTCTCTCTCTCTCTCTCTCTCTCTCTCTCTCTCTCTCTCTCTCTCTCTCTCTCTCTCTCTCTCCTGCTCTCCTCTCCTTTCTTTTCCCTTCTCTCTTGCCCTCTTCCTCCCCACTCTCTTCTCCCATATTCTTCTCTTTTCCTTTTATCTCTCTTCCCCATCTCCTTCCTTGTTCCCTTTCTCTCTTCCCCTATTTCTTTCCCTCTTTCTTTTCCTATCCCTTTCCTTCTCTTTTCCTCTCTCCCCCTTTCTCTTTCCTTAATCTCTCTTTTTCCCTCCTTCTCCTCACTTTTTCCCTCTCCCGCTTCTATTTCCCCACTATTTTTCCCTCTCTGTTTTTCCCCTCTCCCTCTCTCATTCTATAGCATTCTCTTTTTTATTATCATCTCTTTTCTCCTCTTCTTCCCTTTTCTTTGTTCTCTCTCTCTCTCTCTCTCTCTCTCTCTCTCTCTCTCTCTCTCTCTCTCTCTCTCTCCTGCTCTCCTCTCCTTTCTTTTCCCTTCTCTCTTGCCCTCTTCCTCCCCACTCTCTTCTCCCATATTCTTCTCTTTTCCTTTTATCTCTCTTCCCCATCTCCTTCCTTGTTCCCTTTCTCTCTTCCCCTATTTCTTTCCCTCTTTCTTTTCCTATCCCTTTCCTTCTCTTTTCCTCTCTCCCTCTTTCTCTTTCCTTAATCTCTCTTTTTCCCTCCTTCTCCTCACTTTTTCCCTCTCCCGCTTCTATTTCCCCACTATTTTTCCCTCTCTGTTTTTCCCCTCTCCCTCTCTCATTCTATAGCATTCTCTTTTTTATTATCATCTCTTTTCTCCTCTTCTTCCCTTTTCTTTGTTCTCTCTCTCTCTCTCTCTCTCTCTCTCTCTCTCTCTCTCTCTCTCTCCTGCTCTCCTCTCCTTTCTTTTCCCTTCTCTCTTGCCCTCTTCCTCCCCACTCTCTTCTCCCATATTCTTCTCTTTTCCTTTTATCTCTCTTCCCCATCTCCTTCCTTGTTCCCTTTCTCTCTTCCCCTATTTCTTTCCCTCTTTCTTTTCCTATCCCTTTCCTTCTCTTTTCCTCTCTCCCTCTTTCTCTTTCCTTAATCTCTCTTTTTCCCTCCTTCTCCTCACTTTTTCCCTCTCCCGCTTCTATTTCCCCACTATTTTTCCCTCTCTGTTTTTCCCCTCTCCCTCTCTCATTCTATAGCATTCTCTTTTTTATTATCATCTCTTTTCTCCTCTTCTTCCCTTTTCTTTGTTCTCTCTCTCTCTCTCTCTCTCTCTCTCTCTCTCTCTCTCTCTCTCCTGCTCTCCTCTCCTTTCTTTTCCCTTCTCTCTTGCCCTCTTCCTCCCCACTCTCTTCTCCCATATTCTTCTCTTTTCCTTTTATCTCTCTTCCCCATCTCCTTCCTTGTTCCCTTTCTCTCTTCCCCTATTTCTTTCCCTCTTTCTTTTCCTATCCCTTTCCTTCTCTTTTCCTCTCTCCCTCTTTCTCTTTCCTTAATCTCTCTTTTTCCCTCCTTCTCCTCACTTTTTCCTTCTCCCGCTTCTATTTCCCCACTATTTTTCCCTCTCTGTTTTTCCCTTCTCCCTCTCTCATTCTATAGCATTCTCTTTTTTATTATCATCTCTTTTCTCCTCTTCTTCCCTTTTCTTTGTTCTCTCTCTCTCTCTCTCACACACACACACACACACACACACACACACACACACACACACACACCTCTGCTTCCATATTACCTTGAAATTTTTAGCCAGAATTTAAAGGTCAGGAAAGGCACGTTTCAGAAGGGAAGAAAAAAAATCCATTTCTTTTTCCAAAATGACTGAAAGATCCATCCTAAAGTCAAATATAGACCAGTAGATGCTGGACTCTACCAGCAAAAGTGGTAATTTTCTCCTGAGATCCCATCCTCAGGAACACTTGGACAAAGTTACAATTATGATGTAGCTAATGATCTAACATAATTTTTTTCTTCTGGCAATGTTATTCCTCTGTCTTCTTTTAATCATAATCTGACATATTAGGATGATTTTCTTTCTTGAAGTGATTTTATAATCATTTGAATCACCCAGAAGAAGGCAAGAAGGGAGAGGACAACCAGTCATTAAAGGCCTGGGCAGTCATTTCAAAGAACCGCCATAATCACTATTCTATAAAGTGGAGGGATATGTTGATTTCAAGTTGTTGCCTCTGAAAATGCTTCACAGCATGGTTCAACTTCCAGATAGATATTAATCTCCCCTATTTAGCTAGGTGGTGAACTTAATAGCAAATTCCAGCTTTGAATGCAGAGCACATAATAGTGTGTGCTTATGTCAAGGGAGGGGAAGCAGGTGGTGTCTTCAGAATGATTGCCTTTGAAGTTGGGAAGGAAGGGAGAAATAAAAAAGAAGGAAATGGAGCTGTCATTGTAAGAAATTGGATGGAAACAACAGCACAAGTCCCGCTACCCACAGTGTCCTGACGATCATTTTTTTCCACCCAGACACAATCCTATTGAAAAAGTAATAGTAATAATGATGATGATATCTATAACTTAATATCACCTTTCCTTTCATGTGAATGCCAGATAATGTTATTGCTACAAATAAAACCATCAGTAGTAGTAGCATTAACAACCTGTTTATACAGTAGTTCTTGTACAGGGATTTGAAGCAAATGGCAAATGCTATTTTTATTAACTTTCAGAATACCCATATAAAAACCATATTCCCTTATATACCCTTATCTGTGGGTTAGCTACCTTTTTCTTAAGGTCATAGGATTTTAGACCTGGAAATTAGAAAGGATCTCAGGAATCATCTAATCTAAATTCTCTTTTTACAGATGATAAAACTGAGGTTTGGGGGCATAAGTGACTTGCCTAGGAGTCACACAGGTATTAAAAGTTTGGGATCTGAACCTATATCCTCTGATTCCTGAGACAGCATTCTTTCCATTGTACTAGAGGGCCTCTCTAATGCACATTTTCACCTAAGGAGAATAAGGTAGGCAAAGGGAAAAGCCTCTTTTTGGATGATAAATACAGACCAAGTATGCAGAGTCTCCTTTAAAATGATCCATCATACAAAAGAATTTTATTATAACCCTGACCCCAGTTTCTTCACCTACTAGATGGTAGTGATTACACAAAGTCAACTCCAAAACAGTGTCACATTTCACTAATAAATATCATTTTCCAAGGCAGTGTACCTTATAAATCCTTATAAGATATGTGCAGAGAGCACAGAAGTATAAGAAGGAGACTCCATTTGAAATCTCCTCTTCATCAGGAAGGACTGAATCAACAAGGCATTTATGGGCCCTAGGCAACACCTGGAAATTGTAACCCATGCTGACCGTCTGCAAAGAATATCACTGTAACACCCCAATTTGCCACAAAATAAATGTTCATGTGCCAAGTCATTGAGTACAGTTTCCAGATGTTAAAAATGCATCCATTTATATTTTTTAAACTACTAAAAGTGTCCTTCATTGCTCCCCATTCTCCCGACTCATCACGTTTAATCCTAGGCAGTTACCTATCTGATTTCCCCTGGACCAGATCAATGTGATTCAAGTTCTAAGATCACAGATTTAGAGCTGTAAGGGATTTGAGAGCCTTTTTTTACAGATGAGGAAACTGAGACAGGAAGATAGGAAGTGACTTGCCTAGGTGTACACAGCTTGTAAATGAGGTGGGAGGTCTTCTTGAATTCAAGTCTAGCAGCCTGTCCACCTAAAATCTGATGTATAGACCCTATTGTAAAGGAATCATAGTATTAATTAGGCTTTGGACTAAAAATCAAAAGAGAAAGATTTACAAAGAAAACACATAATATATATTTATTATATTATATTATATCATATTAATTATGTCAATCATATCATATTATAATAGTATAGTATATTTATTATATTTAATTCATCTTTCAGTTAAAGGGGCAAGACCATTAGGATATATCTTTGCTATAATTATGACCTTTCCGGCCCCCACTATTTACAAATGTAATCACTCTCATTTTAGATTCCTCTTTCTTCTTCTTTCTCCCCTCCCTCCACCTTTCCTCATATTCCTCTGCCCATATACTGTTCCCTCACATTCCTCACCCTCAATTTTTCTCTTTTTTCTCTCATCCAAAAGACCCCGAATCAATGAATAACAATAGCATTGAAAGAAAACATGTGGGAGGAATTTTCCCCCAGCCTAAAAGCACATTTTTAATTTTCATTAGCCAATGAATCTATTAGCAAACCAAAATTAAGCATGAGGTCTCTTGTATCATTCCTGATTTCACTTTCTCTCCCTCACCTTGAAGCTGTACTATTTTTCTTGCCCTTGCTCTGGAAGTTATAAATTGGCACAAGCACCGGGGCTTTCATTACAATCCTGAATTAGTAATTCAGTGATAAGTGACATTTGGAAAAGTTGTGGGTTTCTGCAGCCTTTCCTCCAAGAATTATAAATAAGACCCAAACATTGAATAATGCAAGTTAAGACCTTCTGTAAAAGACCATACAGACTAACAAGGTCCAGTGAAAAATTCATTTGTTTTGTCAGTAAAGCTTCATCCAAGGCAGTACACACATTGCATAGATTCTGCTTTTAGCTAATTCTATTAATAATGAATTTCTGTTACACATCAATGAATTAGGACCTGGGTTTCCAATACCAAGTCAATAAAAATCTTTCTTCAGCAATGCTCAAGTTCAGGTTCATAAATACACATTAAGTTTAGGCTTTTGTGGGTGCTACTCTATGCTTACAGAATACCAAATGATCAAGCAGTTTTGTATCTCTGCTTTTTAAGGCACAGCATTACTTCAGTCAACCAACATCGTTGTGATTCTTGGGTGTTCTGGTTAAATGAGTTTTCCAATTAACTGCATCACCCATTTAAGCAGTAAAATTGCCCAGGGCAAGGATGCCCTGTGTGTCAGATATAGCAGTTTGGTGTGTGTGTGTGTGTGTGTGTGTGTGTGTGTGTGAGGACAGCACAGTTCTATTAGCTGTTTCCTTCTATTCTGTGTTTTAAGAAATGAGAATGAATGTAATTATTATCAGCATTATTGTTATTATTGCAACTACAAATCTCTTTACCCACCACAGATCTCTAAGATAGCAAGCTGCCCATCAACCACAGTGTCAATGGTGAGGTAAAAGAAGCTTTGTGCAAATAAAAAGCTAAGATTGTACCTAATACCTTTAATTCAGCAGAATAAACCTAGATGAGAATAATTCAATATTTGCCCCCATGACATCTACATGAGCATCTTAAGCATCAGACCTTAGGTTTGTCTGATGAGTCAAAAACAGAGAGCTTCAGATGGCCTTAAGAATGAACAACAGGTATTTTTTTAAATTTGATTAAAAATTGACTTGTTAGCTAAAGTTGGTTTTGAAAAACAATGAGGTAATTAGATTGTGCTCTCTAGAATAGCCAGGTTTAGGTGAAAAACTGAATGGCAGTACCAGATAGTTTTGATAATTACTGCCTTATAATATAGTTTAAGCTGATATTACCTCCTTCTTTTACTTTTTTTAATTAGCTCCTTTGATATTCTTGATGTTTTGTTCTTCCAAATGAATTTTGTTATTATTTTTTCTAATTCAGTAAAATAATTTTTGGTAATTTAATTGGGATGGAATTGAATATATAATTAGTTTAGATTAAATTGTCATTTTTATTATATTGGCTCCACCTACCCATGAACAATTGGTGTTTCTCTAATTATTTAAATCTGATTTTATTTGTATAAAAAGTTTATTTTAAATTTTGTTTATATAGTTCCTTTGTTTTGGCAGGTGTGTTCCCAGGTATTTATATTTTTTTTAAGGAATTACAAGTTGTACATAGTAGATTTGTAGTTTCATGTGCAATCATCTTTTTTTATCATACTATGTTATTGAAATGCTTGTTTTATTCCATAAATTAAAACTGAATAGCAGCATGGTGTAATGGATAAAGAACTGACCTCAAGTCCAAGAAAACCTAGTTTCAAATTCTGTCTCTGATACCTCCTGTGTAACTCTGAGTAAGTCACTTAACTTCTAGGCAGCTCTAAGGCTAGGAGGTGCACACCTGCATTGGTAGAGAGTTTCCTTATTTGGGATTCCACAATACCAATGAAATTACAGGACCAGTTCTTATCCCTGATTACAAGCTACTGGACAACAAGGGTCACTGATTTTGCATCCCCAAAGGCCATAGCATAACATTGGATTTATAGCTGTAATAATAAAAGTAATGCTAATAATAATTACATCCTTTCTCATTTATATAACACTTTGTAACTTGCAAAGCACTTTGCTTATAACCATCCTTCAAGGTAAGTAATGTAAGAATTGTCCACTTTTCATAGATGAGGACACAGAGGCTTAGGTTAGTGATATGGCCATAGTCACACAGTCATTTTGTGTCAGAGCCAGGTCTCCTGACCCAATATACCATGCTATATAATAAAATATTTTCTGTTTGATAAGTTTTTATTAAGGATCTACTATGTGCAAAGGACTCTGATATGTACTAGGTACACAAGGATGAATTTGCCTAGTCCCTGCTCTCATTGTTCCAAAAGAGGAGATAATAGACACGTAAATGAATATAATATAAAACAGTATATTATAAATGAGGCATCTAGGTGGCACAGTAGGTAGAGTGCCAGGCCTGGAGTCAGGAAGACTCATCTTCCTGAATTCAAATCTAGCTTCAGACACTAACAGTGTGACCCTGCACAAATCATTTAACCCTGTTTGTCTCAGTTTCCTCATCTGTAAAATGAGCTGGAGAAGAAAATGGTGAACCACTCCAATATCTCTGCCAAGAAAACTCCAAATGGGGTCACAAAGAATCTGAAAAACTACTGAACAAATATTATAAAATCACAAAAGAGGGAAAAAATGCTATAGGAATTCATTGGTTTAATGAAGAAATAGCATTGATGAGAATGTAAGCCTCATGCAGCTTTTATATCTCTAAGTTAATAGAAAAAGCCTAGATTAAAGGCTAAATAATTTTTCTACAATTTACCCTATAAATACCTTATTTTTACATAATCATTTTCATATTGTCTGCCCCCTATCCCTGCCTCCCTTAGACTAGGAGGTCTCTTGAGAGCAGAAACTTCCTTTTGCCTTTCTCTGTCTCACCAGAGCTTAGTGCAGTGTCTGGCACATGTATTGGGGATCCTTGAAGAGTTTGGCTTTTGTTTCCTTTGATTAATTCAGTGTATCTCATTGAGTCTTACTAGGTGCTAAGCCCCAGGCCCAAACCCCTATTAGGTGCTAAACCTATGAGGGTGAGGATTGGTAACTAAGGTGGGGCCCAAGGTGGGGCTAACTAAAGGAGGCCTGATTACATCTTTGCTCCTAAGTTTGCCCCAAACCTCTAATTACTAGGTGCTAAGCCTATGTGGGTGTGAAGCTTCCAGGGTCCTAAGGGGAGGTGCTAACTCCAGAGCCAATCATAGCAGCCTAAGTTCTGATCATTCAGATGATGTTTGATGACATCTGAAATAGTGTAAAAAGAGAAGACAGAGCTATTTGCTCAGGGCTTTCAATCTTGAGGGATCTCACTCTTGGTGGCACACTGATGCAGAGACTCCAGGCAGCTGTAGCTAAAGGCCCTCCAGCTCGTAAACCTGAATGCTGGGACTTTGATGTTAAACTCTGGTAAGTATGTATTGGGATTTGAATCAGACAAGGTCTGTCTGTCGATGTTTGTACTTTGTTTGTATTTTGCTCTGAAGTTCAGTATGCTGGTTTTTTTCCCTGAACTAAGTAAATGGTATTTGTATGCTGGATCAACATAAGCTTGTTAACCCCTTAACGTTTCTTTCCTTACTAAAGCAGATCAAAAGAACCTGGGCTTTTGCAGCATGCTGGTAGCGTGCTTGTTGTTGGGCTTGTGTTGGTCTTTCACCACCATGGCAGCTACTAGCCGGATTGTTGAAACAGCATGTAATAGGTGCTTAATAAGTGCTTATTGACTGACTAAATGATCAAAAATCTAGTTTCTATTCTTTGAAAATAGAATGGTAAATGAGTTAAATATTTTTAAATGGGCTTAATGTATGCCCCGGGACAGAATACTTATATGACTGATGTTCATGGTCTTACAAGTTGTCTGAACCACAGAGAGTTTGACTTGCCAAAGATCGCACAGCAAACATATGTTACAGGCAGGATTGGAATCCATGCCTTTCTGATGCCAAAATTGACCTCCTAAATACCAGGCTGACATGTTTTTTTTATGTACATATGTATGTAAATGTATTTGTGTGTATCAGTATACACACACACGCAGTTAATCAACATTTAAATCTCCACCCTTGTCCACCCCACCACAACTCCCCAACCCACACACACAAACACACACACAAACACACACACACACACACACACACACACACACACACACACCAGATAAGGAAATTTTGCTTTCAGCAAAAGATTTATTGATTGGTATACAGCTGCAACCCTGGTCTTACCAGCCAACTTAATCCCCAAAGAGCCAAATAAGCCATCCAGTGCGAGTACAAGAGGCTTCTAACTTGGATTTCAAGGTGTCTATACATTAAGTCTTTGCTTTAAAAAAACCTACTCTCTATCAGGCTGTGTATCCAATACTTTCATCAAGACTTACCAAAGATGACTCCAATTAACTTTCCCTACCTCCATTCCCTCACTGGAATTTCCACCCCTTTCCTGGTTCTTCCCTCAGCATGCTCATATACCATGAAAATGCATTACTCATTCTTAGTTGTTTCAGGCATACATACTTTGCCTCTGTGGCTTACTAAAAAGTTCAGTTGCCAAAGGCAAGGACTAGGTCTTCAACTTGACAGTTCACTGGATTTATTTACATATTTCCTCCCTTATTAAGAGAGAGAGATCTGAGCTCTGACACCTACTACTTGTGTGATCTTGGAAAACTTACCCAAGTACTATGGGCCTCAGTTTGTTCATCGGTAACATAAGAGGTTTGGATTAGAAAATCTCTGTGATTAAACTCTAGCATTCTAAAATCCTCTAAATTCCATTTCAGCATCCCATATTACCAAGTTTAACATGCCCACTAAATGTGTGCCTTCAAAAACTGTTCCATGCATCGATGGATTAATTTAATTAAGGAAATAATCCAAAAGGTAAATGTTTTATATCAAAGGGGGAGTGTAGCCTACTCAAGCCTCACCTTATGGTGTAGTTGTTAGAATCAGAAAGACCTCAATTTGGATCCTGCCTCAGACACTTACTAGCTATGTGACCCTGAATAAGGCACTAGGTCTCTCTGTACTTCCATGTCCTCCTCTGCAAAATGGAAATTACAAATGTCCAGCTCTCACAGGGTTGCTGAGAGTATCAGATGAAATATTGTACAGGATGGCCATGGCAAACCTTGAAGTACAGTATGAACGTCAGCTATTATTATTATTGTCACTTGTATACTAATTACATTAACCAAAACACTGAGTCTTACCTAAAAAGGTTATGCATATATACCATATATATATATATATACAAATAGAGTAAAAGTGCAATATTGAAAAGTACAAGAGGTTTTTTGTTTTGTTTTGGCAGAGGACAATTATTATTGTCTCCACTGAAAGCAATGACTAACAATAATTCTGTTGAACTGATTTTTTAATAAGTGATGATATAGTGATAAAATGGAATATGATAGGAAAAATGCAAAGTCTCACACTAAATTTTAACAAATCAACTTCATAAGTACAGTGGGGGAAATTTGCCTAGACAATTGTTCATATGAAAAATATCTAGGGGTTTTAATGGACTGCAAATTCAATATAGCCGACAGCATGATGCAGCAGTTAAGAAAGCAATGCGATCTTTGGCTACACCAAGAGGGGTCCAGCGTCCAAGACTAGGAGGTGATTGTCTCCCGAGTGTACTCTGCCCTGGTCAGACCTCACCTGGATTAATATATTCAGATGACAACATATAAGGCCCAGTGGAAAGAACTGAAGATGTTTAGCTGGGAGAAGTGAAGACTTAGGGGTGACATGATAGCTGACTTCAAGTATTTAAGAGGTTGTCAGATGGAAGAAAGATCAGCCTTGTTCTGCTTGGTCCCATAAGGCAGAAATATGAGCAATGAGTGGAAGATGTAGAGGCAGATTTAAGTTCTGGGCTGTTTAACATTTTTATCAATGATATGGATGAAAGCATAGAAGGCATAAAATTTGCAGATGACACATAGCCAGTAGAGGATAGCTGATATGCTGCAAGACAGGGTCAAAAATATTTCTATGGTCTAAGACAAAGGTTCAAATATAACAATATTAAAATTAACAAAAATAAAAGTAAAATAACAAATGGGTTCAATAAACCAGTTTCACCAATACAAGGCAGAAGGAGCCTTGGCCAGACAAAAATGCGTGGGAAAAAATATCTGGCTTTTTAGTAGACTGTAAGTCTAATTTGAACCAACAGTGTAAATTTTGAAGCAATAGTATAAACTTGCTCTTCATTAAAGGAGACAGAATGTCCAGGGCTGGGAAGATGTTAGTCCTGTATTATTCAAAACATCTGGATTATTGTGTTCCTTTCTGGGTACCACACTTTAGTCAGGACAATGGTAGGTGGGGGCACATTCAGAAGAGGATGGCTGGGATATGGTTCATGCTATAGCAGGACTGAACAAGACATTTGGGATTTTTTATTCTAGAGAAGAGAAGATTTAGGGAGGACTTGATAGCTATCCTCAATTAACTAAAGGGCCATCATGTTAAGAGGGATTAAATTTAATATGCTTGATTTTGGAGGGCAAAACTAGAAGCCATGGGAGGCAATCTCAGGGAAGCTAATTTAGGTTCCACATAAAGAAAAACTTCTTATAATTAGAATCATCTAAAAATAGAATCAGATGATTCAAGAGGTACTAGTTTCCTCCTCACTGGAGTCTTTGGAGGAATGGCTGAAAATCAATCGACCAGCATTTATCAAGTGTCGGGTGCTATGCAAAGGACTATAGGCACTAAGACAATAATCATCCCTGCCCTCAAGAAGCTTACACTTTGAGGTAAATAAATAGTTAAATGCAAGATACATGCAGAGTAGGTGAAAGGTACCTCATAGGAGAAAGCCTCCTCCAGGAAGTTATATTTGAGTTGAGTCTTAAAGTGTTCCAGAGATTCTAAGAAGTGGCAGCGAGGAGGGAGAACATCCCATCCTTAGGGAACAGTTCATGCAAAGACAAATAGCTAGGAGATAAGAGTGTCATGTATGAAGACCTGTGTAGCTAGACTGTAGATTAGATGGAGAGGAGTAAAGTACAAGAAAACTGGAAAGATGGGACGGGATCAAGTTGTGAAGAACTTTAAATGCCAAAACTTTTAAATGCCAAAGGGAGGTAGAGTTTGTTGTTGGGGGGGGAGGGGAAGATGACAAGGGCAGACCCATACTTTAGGAAAATTGCTTGGTGAAGGATGGATTGAAATGGGGAGAAACTTTAGCAATTAAAAGGTTAATGAAATAGTCCAAAAGAGAGGTTAGGAGAGTATGGACTTGTGTGGTGGCTGTAGAGAGAAGGGAACACACCTGAGAGATCTGTGAAGAAAGTAGAAATGACAAGATTTGGCAAGGAATTGGATATCTTAGGTAAGTGAAAATGAATTGTCAAGGGTGACACTAAGATTGTGGACCCCAAAGACTGAGAGTATGGATTTGCCCTCACTAGCAAGAGGGAAATTCAGAAGAAGGGAGAGATGAGGAGAGCTGAAGTTCTGTTCTGTCTGAAGAGTTGAGTTCTGTTATGGACAAGGACTTTGAGATTCCTACAGAGCATCTAGTTCAAAATGTCCAACAAGCAGCTGGTAATGTAAAACTAGAGCTAGGGAAAAAACTACAGCTGGATAAAGAGCTCTGTGAATCATCTGCATAGAGGTGATATTTGAACCCATTGCAGCTGATGAGATTACCAAGTAAGATATCATAGAGTAGTGGTTCTTAACATTTTTGTGTGTCATGGATCCTTGGCCTCCGTCAAACTGAGACCTGCTGAAGGCCTTAGCTTGAAAAGGCCAAGATCCCCCAGTGCATCCTGGGACATCTCCAGTCTTCCTGATCTATATCTCACCATTGGACCCACGTGGCTCTGGAGGAGAAAGTGAGGCTGGTGACTTTGCACAGCCCTCCCTCATTTAAATTCAATTCATTTACATATCATAGCATCCCCTTCATGATGTCATGGTCCTCTTTGAGACTGAAGGACAAACAGCAAGTCATGGACCACCCCCTTGGCAGAATGATGTCTTTTTTTCATTCGTAATTGAAGGAAATGCTCGATTTCAGTTAGATGTTAGTGAAAAGAGGTCAGCTTTCCATAGACTCCTTGGCAAGGAGGTGAGTTTCTGCAATCCAAGGTAAGAAACCCTAGTACAGAAAGAAAAGAGAAGAGAGCCCACCATAGAGCTTAGGGTGACACAAACAAGACCCAATATGATCATACAACAAAACTTGAAGATTCAACAAAAGAGACTAGAAAAGAGCAGAACTAAGAGAAAGTAGTGTAATGGAAATAGAGACAAGTATTGAGAAAGACAAGGAGATGAGCCCTGTCAAACGATCTTTTTTTGGAGGAGATTTTAGAGGAGATTCCTGTATGGGTAATGAGTAAGCCTGATGACATCTGAATTTCTTCTAATTCTGAAATTCCATAGTTCTCTGAATATAGTACTCATGGGACACGTGAAAAGAAAGATTGAAAACAAAACATTTTTTTTTTAAAATCCAAATCACAGTCAGACAAAGCACGCCAAACTATACAAAGATCCAGTTTCGAATCTTCAAGATATATTTAACTTAATTCTCAGCATATTGTCCAAGACTAAATTGATTACTAAAGAAATTGTCTGTGGAAGCAATTTTCTGAAGCACTTGGACATGCCTCACGAACCTGAATGCTCCAAGATGTGGAGACTACCATTTAGCTAGCGCATTTTCAGCTTTCTTCCTCTTACCAGAAATGTTTCCCTTCTATAATTTCCCATAAGAAAGTGACACAATGAATGTGTGAGATGGCTTTGTTTTTCCTCTGTAATGCAGCATCCATATAAAATATCACTTAGTCTGCTTAAGGATTATTTATGATGGCTACCTAGTGCACTCTCAAAAGATGGAAAAGGTTATAAAGTACTGAACCTTCATTATTCCACTGCCTTCCAGTGCCTTGGGAAACCGACAATGCATAAGATTTCTTCACCTAACCCCTAGCAGACAAACCCCAGACAATTATTGGGGTGGAAGGAAGGGAGGAGACAGACTAATATGCCCAAAACCTATCCAAAAGAAATATTCTCACTCAGTTACAAATCTGAAGATTTTCTAAGGTGGTACATGTTTGAACCATTTCTACTGTCGTCTGATATCAGAACTGATCTAGAAATGCCCTCCAGAGCTCTCAGGGTACCTTTCAGGCCTTTTTCAGCAAATTCTCACCGTGTCACTGGAAGCTAGGAAGGGATCAAATGGTATTAACATCATCCAACAAATGAGAAAACCGGAACAAGAATAATAACAGCTCACATTTAGACAGAACTTTAAGGGCTACAACTCTCTCTCTCTCTCTCTCTCTCTCTCTCTCTCTCTGTATATATACATATATATATGTATAGATAGATAGATAGATATATGTATATATATGTGCGTGTGTGTATATATACATACATACATACATACATACATATATATATATATATATGTATATTCCATCTGAACTTCCTGCCAGGGAGGTGTCATTGTTTATCTTATGTGTCAGGCGTTGTGTTCTTTTAGGCCTGGTGACCTGACATTTTACAGGTGAGGAAACTGAGTCTCAGAGAGATCAAATGACTTGCCCAGAATTACACAGATAGTTGATGTCAAAGTCTGGACTTGAATCATGGTCTCCTTGATTCCAAGGCTAGACCCCTATCCACTATCCCTAGCTGCCCTTCCCCCAGCTTCTTTTCCATAACCCATACAAATATCGTTTCCTTGTGTTATGATTGTGTATACAGAAGTGCCATTCCTGAGGATATTAGAGCATTTAGAAAGACAGATGAGTCCCCAAGATTACTGCATGTGAATGGTGGAACTCAAAATAAAATTCAGGATTTTTGTCCCCTAACCAATGACACTGGTGAATAATTCTATTGGATTCCATGATACACAGATTTCCTTAAAGTCATACCACCTCCCTGGCCTCCTTAAATCGAAGGCCTTCTCTGTTACCATTAAAATTTTCTCTCTTTTAGAGAAGAAAATTGTGTGTATTTAACTCAAAGACACGATTTGACAAGGTGACCATCTGTTTTTCTTTTCCCACTTAATTACAAAATGAGAGTATACCAAGCCAACTGGAATTCCCATGTGTAGAGTTAGATTATTAAATATTAATCTCTCTGTGAACTATTTCACACCCTGCCAAAAAACATTTCAGGCTCTCAGGATGGGGGGTGGGACGGAAAATAGTACTGCTTCCCAGCTACCAACAAGACCATAGAGTTGCGACCCAACACCAAGAACTATATCAGGCTGTATTTGCATAACCAAGACACCCTGGCAAAGGACTGAGTCACTGATGGAGAGTTTTTGATATGGTACTGACAAGAATTCTTATGGTGAAAGTTTGGGCACGGCATAGCCTTCCCCATTACCAGAATCAAGTTTCTTCCAGTAGGAAATTTCGATAGTCCAATAATTTTTAGATTATTTCACCTGGATCTATTTTCCAGGTCAGTGGTTTTTCCAGTGAGACATTTCACATTGTCTTCTGTTTCTTCATTCTTTTGGTTCTGTTTTATAATGTCTTGATTTCTCATAGAGTCATTAGCTTCCATTTGCTCCATTCTAATTTTTAAGGAATTATTTTCTTCAGTGAGCTTTTGGCCCTCTTTTTCCATTTGGCCAACTCTTCTTTTTAAGGCATTCTTCTCTTTTTAAGGCATTCTTCTCTTCATTGGCTTTTTGGACCTCTTTTGCCATTTGGGCTAGTCTATTTTTTAAGGTTTTATTTTCTTCACTATTTTGGGGGTCTCCTTTATCAAGCTGTTGACTCAGTTTTCATGATTTTCTTGCATCACTCTCATTTCTCTTCCCAATTTTTCCTCTACTTCTCTTACTTTATTTTCAAAATCCTTTTTGAGCTCTTCCATGGCCTGTGACCAATTCATATTTTTCTTGGAGGCTTCTGATGTAGGATCTTTGACTTTGTTGTCTTCTTCTGGTTGTATGCCTTGATCTTCTTTGTCACCAAAGTAAGATTCTTTACTCTGAGGTTTTTTTTTATGCTGTTTGCTCATTTTCCCAGTCAAATACTTGATTTTCTAACTCTTTGTTAAGGTAGGCCTCTGCTTCCAGTGTAGAGGGTGTCCTGTCGCAAATTTCAGGAGTTTTGTGCAGCTATTTTCAGTTACTTCTAGGGTCCTGTAAATTTTCAGTTCTTCCAAGGTGTTATGATCAAAGGAGAGATGTTTACTCCTCTCCTGGCCTGTGCTCTGATCTGTGAGTGACCACAAGTACTTTTTTCTGCCTTGGAACAGTGAGGAGGACTCCTCCATCACAGCCACAAACTCCGCCACACTAGCTCTCCTCCTCACTGCAGGACCATCACCCAGGACTGTGACCCAGAATCAAATGGGGCAAAGCAAGAGAATCATGCCCCAGCACCAGTAAAGAGATCTCTTCAATCCCCCTCTGAGAAGCTGCTCGATCCCCCCACCATCTGTGGGCCTGGAGCTTCAGAAGTAGCCACTGCTGTTGCTGCTGCCACTGCTGCCACCTCCGCTGCCCCTGGGGCTGGGGCTTGATCACACTCTTCTCTCATCCAGGTCTGACAAACTTTTCCCACTGACTTTTTACATTGTCTTTTGTGTTTGTGGGTTGAGAAGTCTGTAAACTGACACAGCTGCCAGTGATTCAGTCCCCTGAATCCAGCCCTGTCTTTGTCAGCATGGCCCATGCTGGACTGTGCTCCTCTCCCGGTCCAGTGCAATAGACCTTTCCTGTCGACTTTCTAGGTTGTCTTGGGCTGGAGAATTGCTTCACTCTGTCATTTTGTGGTTTCTGTACCTATAGAATTTGTTTAGAGTCATTTTTACGGGTATTTGGAGGGGCTTGTGGGAGAGCTCAAGCAGGTCCCTGCTTTCACTCTGCCATCTTGGCTCTACCTCCCTGATTTTCCCAGTACGAAATTTTGGAATGAAATGTATTTGACTCACAAAGCAAGATAACAAGGGACAGGACAGATTATCTGAGGTTCCTTTCCATCAATCACCCCTGACCATTCTTAGATAATATCTCTGGCTGGCACTCCAGCCTCAGCCACCAGAGAACCATTGACCCAGCAATTATATTATCTCATAAGGCCAGGAGTACAGCAATTCATTCCCCTAGAGGACTAAGAACTTCAATAAATCTGATCTTATATGTAGACATGAGTATGTGGGCATCAGGAAAAAGGGAGCTCTGCATCACTTCTTTCCCTGGCATCCTCCTGCGAATATGGCATTGTCCATTTACATGTGCTCACAGTTAGGATATCCTTTTGTCAAAAACTGAGGAAATCATAAGAGGAGAAAAAGAGAGTGGATGAAGGAGAATTAAGGGAGGGGGAAAATAACCATCAAAAAGGTAAATAGTATAAGGGGACAAAAGAGCTGAGACAACATAATTGATTGAAAATTTTAGAATTCAATCAACCATTTGTGGTTTACATAATGCCAAATAAACCATTTGACTCATTTTGACTTTCTAGCCAATTTGGAGTTTGGTTTTGTTGTTGTTGTGAAACTGGAAGAAGGTATCCTTAATGCACTGATCTCTCAATAAGATTGGAACCATGTTTTTAATGATTAAGTGCTACAAAGGGATTTTTTAAATATACTTAAATTTTAATTTTATATAATATATTTTATATCTAGATTTTGGACAGCAGAAATTGTTACATCTTTTCCCCTTCCTCTATGTTCTTAGTTCATAGTAACATCAACGGCTATTTTAACTCTAACCACCCTGGGTGTCACAGGAAGAGGTAGCAGAGAAAGCAACCCACTTTGTCCCAGGGCTTAAAGGACAATTGGGGGAATGTTGAGCTATTTTGTTAAGTTTATAGGCCTTTGGGACATACTGATTTGGGCAGGAAAAAAACACTGACTGAGTTTCGGGGCAAAGACAATAATGAACTGTGAAGTCACCCTCTTCCAATCTAAAACCAGCTCTCAGTTGAGATTGCTGGAATATATTGCTGACTGCTGCCCAATCCCGGAAAGACAAAGGTGAACAGGAATAAGCGTTTAAGGAGTAACTTCAAAGTGCAGATTCCCTGACCTGGCCCACCATCTGAGCTAATATGACAGGGAAGTCACGAAATATCACCACTACCACCACCACCACCCCTCATGGTTTTACGACAGTTCCCAAAAAATACAATAGAGAGAAAGTGCATTATTGAAGAATAGTAGGAAGGTTAATGACAAATACCATGGGCTAGAAGCTATGGAGATCTGACAGACAAGTGACAAATGCCATCGGCTGAAAGCCATGGCAAGCTAAAGTAGACCCCACATATAATAGAACTCTCAGAGTTAATGCCTTTTGAGAGGCTTGGCAAGTACATGATTATAAGTGACTGAATTTAGGCACTAATCTCTGGGAGAGGTTGCTCATTTGGAAGGTGTTGATACTTTCTACAAGCTCTATTTTGGTTTTTCCACTTAAAAACATTCATCTTTAAGCTTTGTGATCTACATGCTTATGAAGGGAATGGGGGACAATCTATTAAGTGATATCACAGTGAATTTTCTGGATTTTTTTAGTTGGGGGAAATGAGTCAGAATGTGAAAAATACCTGAACATTTATCTGGGTCCTTCATGTCATATGAGAGCCTCTGGCACAAGGGCTATATGGATATTTATAATTTTCCCTGAATTAAACAAGTATAAATTTCTCTATATTACCACAGTTTTATTTTATTTATAAAATTCCTTATCCATTAAGTTTATCCCTAGAAGGGCTCCTCCTGTCTAAATATTAAAGGATTAAGGTTGTTTCTTTTTTTAGCTTTCTATAATTAATCAAAATATCTTTGTGTTTTATTCTTATATCAATTATTTTGTTCATTTTTTAAAATTATGTCTCAATGGTATCAGTGAATTAAGTTGAAATTCAGAACTATATCTGAAATAGGAACAGAAGTTCTAGGCCAAGTAGAACTTGTAGGCACTTTAGAAATACACAAATTTCTGAAATGATGAGTTCAGTTCATTGCATAGCATAAGAATTGGTGAATATTTGAATGTCAAGGATTTGTAAGATCATGAATAAGAGAACTCACTGACCTAATGCTCACTGCAACTTACATAGTGGATAGAGTGCAGGACCTGAAGTTAGGAAGACCAAAGTTCAAATCCTGCCTCAAACACATCCTAGTCCTGTGAACCTGGGTAAGTCACTTAACCACGGCTTCAGGTTTCTCATCTGAAAAATGGGAGATAATAATAATGCTTACTAAGAAAATCCCCAATGGGGTCACGAAGAGTAGAACACAACTGAAACAACTGAATGACAATGAGAAAAATGATGTTTATCATCCACGGTTGTTGTGCAGATCAAATGGGATATTTGTAAAGTGCTTTATGAACCTTAAAATGCTATATAAATGCCAGCTATTATTACTAAGGCAGCTAGGTGGCACAGCAGATAAGAGTACAAGGCCTGGAGTCAGGAAGATTCATCTTCTTGAGTTCAAATCTGGCCTCAGACACTTAGTAGCTGTGTGACCCTGGGCAAGTCACTTCACTCACTTTCTTCACCTGTAAAATGAGCTGGAGAAGGCCAAATGGGGCCATGAAAAGTATGATAAGACTGAAAAACAACTGAATAATAATGAAATTATTACTACCATCTTTGTTATTGGGCAGTTATCAGGAGCACAGAAAGGTTAACTTTCCCCTGGCCAGACAGTTAAAGATGGGTCTTAAGTCCAGATCTTCTTGCTTCCAACCCCAGTAAGCCATGTTAGTTCATTTCTACATAGTAGGGGCTTAGTACATGTTTGTTCAATAAATGAATTTATAGATGAGAACAGAGCATTAGAATTAGGGAAAATATTGATGAGAAGTCTAACAATGTCACAAGGCTGTCTAGAAAAATTAAAACATAATTTCTATCACTAGAGATGCTTGGGATCAATTTTAGACCCTAATGTTGAGTGAGTTGTCTCTAGTAGTGAAGTTCATTCTATCACAATACAATACAATTTCAGACTTGGAGGCAGGGAGACTTCTGTGACTTATTAGCAGCATGGGCATGAACGAGTCACCAAACTCCTATCTAAATGAATATAATAATATCTGCATTGCCCATTTCACAGAGTTGTTATGAATATCACTTGAAGTAATATATGTAGATGCCCATTGATTGGAGAATGGCTAAAGAAATCGTGATGTAAGAATGGAATGGAATGTTACTGTGCTGTAGGAAATGATGAATGGGATAAATACAGAGAAGCATGAAAAGGTCTACATGAACTGATGCAGAACAAAGAAAACAATACACACAGTGACAACACCAATATGAATGGAAAGAAGCATAAAGAAAAAAAAAGCAAATGAAGGTAATAAAACTATAAAAATCAAGTGTGCCTTGAAAAAAGACGTATAAGGAAATGCCAATACACCCTTTGTGGATGTCCACAGGTGTTGCATATTGTTCAATGCTAGCACCTTCCCTCTGAGATTACCTCCAATTTATCCTAGATTTATCTTGCTTGTACTTAGTTGTTTGCATGCTATATCCCCCATTAGACTGTGAGCTCCTCGAAAGCAATGACTATCTTTTTGCCTTTTCTCATATCCCTAGTGCTTAGTACAATGCCTGTTGCTGAGTTGTTTCAGTTCTGTCCAACTCCCTGTGGCCCCATTTGGGGTTTTATTGGCAAAGATACTAGAGTAGTTTGCCATTTCCTTCTCCCGCTCGTTTTATAGATAAGGAACTGAGGCAAACAAGGTTAAGTGACTTGCCCAGGGTCAAACAAGTAATAAGTGTCTGAGATAACGTTTGAACTCAGGTCCTCCTGACTCCAGGGCTGATGCTTTATCCACTGTGCCACCTAGTTGCTTTATAAATGTTTGTTGACTGACAGACCGACAAAGAGCATATAACAGCTTTTAGTTAAGTGCAAGGAAAAAAGAAATAACAACCAAGAACCATAAAATCTTAGTTTGAAGGTACCTCAGAAGTTAATTAGCCCAACACTTACCGGGGCAGGAATTCCTTCTAAGACCTCCAAGAAAAATAGTCTTGTAGCATTCATTTAAAGACCCAAGGTAAAAAGGTCTGAAGTGGATATAGAGAGATAGTATGTGAAAAAAAATGGTAAGTAATGAGGACACCCAAAATACATCAATACTTAAGTTGTTTTTCCATTTTCCAAATTGGAAGTTATCCAAGGATCTTGTTTCTTTCGGCCTCCCTTTTGGTCGTTTCATTAGTTGTTAACTAGTCAGGAAAAGGGGAGGTGCGTAGGAGGGGTATGAAAGAAGAAGGTGGAGAATTCCTTTGGTCAGTTTTTCTTCCTGTCTGAATATCGAGTAAAAGGTTAGGGAAAGGATGGAAATAAATGGACAAAAGAAGGTATTTGGCACACTTAACAAATCGGATTACTCAAAGTGAAGTCTGCCATGATTTTATAGAGTCGGGTTTGCAAACTCATAGTTAAACAGGACTCAAGAAGGATTTCAAATGGAAGCACAAAGTGGTTTCACAGCACCCCGAGAAGTCTCCCTAATCCACCTTTTGGCAGGGGCAATTTAGAGTCAGCTATTTTTCAAATTGGATGAATAAATTGACTACAACATCTAGCTCGTTTGGACTTGATTTATGCTAAAAGTGTATAAACCGTTGAGAATTAGTTCTTTGGTGAGCATTAGTTTGCTGGTATCTACGACCAAATCATCTGGTGAAAGGTTCCTCACAGAACCCAAAAAGACCATCCTTAGCCAAGAACTTCCAGACTTTGATGATATTATACTCCTAACCCTAAATTCTACATATATATATATCCTCAGTTCCAATACACCTTCTTTATGAACATGCTCTCATAATAGACAGTGAAGTTGTCCAGGATAGGAACTTCTGGAAAGGGTCTGGTAAATGACAGAATGTTATTTTGAAAATGGCAATATAAAATGACATGCAAAAATCTTCTACTTCCCTATTTAGCATATTTTTTTATTTAAATGAAGCAGGAAAAGGGTATGGGAGGAGTGGGCTAAGAGACTGGGTATCATATAGATATACTCTTTTCTAATGCTGCTGACATAATAAATCTGAAAAATTCTAATACCCCTGTATTTATAGCCAGGAACAGAATTCTCCACCCACACACCTTTTTAGGGAACCTTTGAAAGCAGCCAAATACAGTTAGCACTTCTTTAAGCACTTTTACTTTCTCTGAAGGGTGTCATTCATACATCAATTTCTCTGACCCGGTCTTCAGAGCACCTTCTGCTACTGCCAATACCAGTCTAGTGTGGGGGAAAATAATGCCAAGTCAGAGAGTTTCATGTTTCCTTCTCAAAATGAAGAGTTAGGGTGGAGAGACAGATGGAATGTGTGTGGGAGCAATGCACACAAGAAAATATGGTAGTTTCAAAGGCTAAACTAATTTCTCCATTGGGTTCCTACCGGAGAGCCCACCACTTGATTCTAGAAATAGTTTTTTGCAAGTTGGACTAGGTCACCTACCACTAAGGTTTAAGATTCTATGGCTTTTCATTTTCTGTCTAGTTCTCCTATGCATGCCAATCAAAATACTTCACACCCTCATCATGGATCTTTCCAAGCTAAAATACCAACAACAAACCCACAACACAATCAGTTCCAGTGGCATTTCACGCCCCGTATCAGTTAAAGAGCTTAAAACAGGAAGCATCATTTTCCAAATTGAAAATGTTTGAATGGGCTGTCAAAAAGCCTCTCAGTAAATGTGTTCCATCCAACAGCAACAAACCCTGTGCAAACAAATCAAGTGGTGCAGAAATCCTTTGCACGAGATGATAGGTGAGGCCTCCATGCTGACACTGTATGCAAGCCAAGTTTTCATGTACTTTGATGGCTGACCTCCAACTCCTGACATATTCATTATATTCCAGCATGTCGGGTGCAGATTGCATTGAAGTGATGACAGCTACAAGACAGGCAACGAGGAATATGGGCATTCTGGCAACAGGTGGCCTTTTACTTGTACCAGGAAAGTTAATCTAGTTTATCATCAAAGTGTATTATGTTCAAGGAGTGTCATGTTTTGAGAGTTCTAGTGACAGATCAAATAGAGGAAGCATTCTTCCATGGAATGTGACATTTTGGGGTAGACCAAGTCTTTCAAACCACTCCATTGTTTATGCTTGATTTAAAACTGTTAAGTTTCTCTGCTGACTCAGGGCTCACATTACAAACTCCAAATTATAATTTGTATCTCCTGTCAGGAAACTGATGGAGATCCCCTGTGTGATGCTAGATGGTCACCTGCTAACCTTGAGAAATCAACTGTACCTACAGTGCAGTGTGGGTTATTTTCGATGGTCCTCATTTGTCAGCCTAAAACACATGCACACCCATCTTCAGACACCAGCTTCATATGTATTCCCATCCATGCAAGTTCAGTGATCATATTAATGGTCTATTCTTCAAGTTTAGAGTCAGCCTGGTATGGTGAATGGTAGCCTCAGAATCAGAAGGCACTTGTTTAGGTCCACTTCTGACATATACTGGATGTATGACCCTGGGCAAGTCACTTAATCTCTCAGTGCCTCAATCAGTTCTCAAAGTTTATAAATTGAAGAGCAGATGTGCTCTGTACTGAAAAAGGGAGTTATTACATTGGAAGTTTTCCATAGTAAGGAAATGATGGATCTAGTCCAAAATTTTTTTTAAATAATAGTAATAAATTAAAGTAAAATATAATCAAAAGGAGTCCCTACCTCAATATTGCTGCACATTATAAACAGCAAAGTAAAGCAATTTGTGAAGCTAAATCACAATTATGATTACAAATTATAAATAAGGGAACAATCACCCCTGGGAAAGAGACTGAATTCCCTTTTAATTTAACTTTGGGATTTGGAGCAGGAAGTTATTCCCCCACATGAAAATCCCATTTAATGAATAGTGATTATATTAACTTACCATCCCTGCATACATGGTTGCCATCCAAATTAGGTAGTTATATTCTACAATTTGGACTCCTTTAAAGCCTACTCTTTTTGTTTGGAGGGCACAGGAAGGCAGCTTTCATTTCCTAGGTCAATGATGACCATCTGAGGTAAGTCCACCTAGGTCTTCCTTCTGAAGGACCACTAAAAGGAAGAGGATCACGACATCAGTCTCATCATTTATACAGCATTCACTTGCGTAACATTGCTCCAACCAGTACCATTTTGCAATGACATCTTTCCCACTATAATCAAACCCCACAAAAATGTGAAACCCCATTGTAACATTACATAGAAAATCACTCATTTACAAAATTTCCCCTCTGGAGCCAAGTGAAACCAACATTGTGTGTCTTTTTAAAAAAAAATTCTATTAATCCCTTTTGTTTCTTAAACCACAAACATTTCCTGAAATTCTTCTCATCCTTATTGAACCTTCCCTCGTAACAAAGGAAAACCAACACACAAAACGACATTTGGCATCCACAGTCTACGCACCCATACCTACAGAGGAGGAAGGAGGGATGTCTTATCATCTGCCCTCTTGAACCCATATTGACCATCGTGTTTAATGTGAGCTCAGTTTTCTTTAGCATTGTCTTCATTAACATTATTGTGATCACTGTGTACGTTCTGCTTTTTTCATTCTGTATCAATTAACACAAGTCTTCACACTGACATCATGTTTTTGGGAAAGCAATTAACAATGTAAGGTGGGGCATTCCTGTACACCACCGAGAGTATTTTTCTCAGCAAAAGCAACCTAATCCATTGCTACCCCCACCTGATGTACCCAACATAAACCTCTCTAGCTGAACAAAAAGCAATGAGAATGAACATGAAAACAAATAGAGAAGGGTACTTACTCAAGCTGTCTCATGCGGTTTCTTACTCTGGCTGACACATGGACTGAAGAAGCAAACAACAGCTGACTTATTTCTGGTGTCAGTTTCTGCTCTATGTGCATTATGTTGGCCACATCTCCAACCCCAACTAGAAAGTCCCAAGTAACTGCTGGGCATTTGATACAGATGAGCTATTCCTGCCCAGAACCACAAACCACAGAGCTCGTTCTTCTTCTGGTGGTTAAATGTTTAGGAGGAAAAGTATTATCTCATTCAAGGAAACAAAGGCCAAGTACAGTAATTTTGTTCTTTTGCTGTTTCGTGGTGTTGTGAGAAATTGGGGAAGCAGGGCAGTCGAGCTGTGGAAATCAGCAGATACTGCCAACAGCTGTGAGGAGTGCACCAGGCTCCCTCTCTCCAGGGCTAGGGTTGTGTGTGGCCAGCCATAAAAGCAGAAAGGAGTTTTCTTGATGATGTTTAAAGGATGGTTAAATTAAGTTGCTGGCATCTGTCTTGTTATCCTGAAAGAGGGGCAGGGAGAGTGGGAGGGGAGGAAGAGAAAAAGAAAGGAGGAAGAGAGAGGGCAAGAAACATGGAGAGAGAAAAAGGGAGAGACAGAGATGGAAAAACCCCAAATCAACTGGTGCCTTATCATTTTAGAGCACTGCCTGTACATTCGTGTTTCTGTTCAGTTGTGTGTGTGTGTGTGTGTGTGTGTCTGTGTCTGTGTCTGTGTCTGTGTGTCTGTGTGCGCACGCGCGCCATGGGGAAATCTTGTGAGCAAGGCCAGGTTGCCAAGTTTTCAGAGATCATGGTCAAAGAAAGCACCAAAAGGATATTGGAATGATAAATCCGAGTCACAAGGTTAGCAAAAGCTGCTTCTTTTATAGCATTTTTCGAGTGTTTCCCTCTCCCTTGGAACAAAAGATAAGTCTCAGGATCATTACTGGTTAAATTAAAGGGACATAGGACCTTCTCAAGAGTATCAGTAGCACTATTAGAAATGGAAATCTAAACTGAAGTAGTCTGATCTGTCATTGTCCTCCAGGTGTTAAGTTCATTACTTTAATGAACTTATTGGTGGTTACTGGTTACATGGTTAAGTTAATCATATTTATATGCACATAATGACACCCCCCAAAAAAAATTCACTTTAGCATCATAAATGCAAGATTCAACCCCTTCAAAAACGAGAAATAATTTTGCCCTATAAAATCCTAGTAATAAAAAAATGAAAAGTGTGAAAGGCAAAGGAAATTTTTATATAAATTGATTCCAACCATGGAGATTATTCCTTGACAAGATAAAAAGCTAATGAAAAACAGATCCAGTCCAGTCTACTATTTCACCAGGGTCGTTGAGCATCCCAGATATTCAATGGTTACCTAAAATTCAGTACCATGACATAGCAGAGAGTCAATAACTGCCCATATCCCATACCCTGAATCCAGAAAAGTTTTACATATTCCAAGAGCCATGCCAGTTAGTTCAAACCAAAATAGCGCTTAGTGAGGCCTGTAATAGCCACTCTGGAAGGAATGGGGTCTCAGCATATAGAAAAATCCTGAATTATAGAGAAAATATGAGTCAGTCCTAAATAATCCCCATAGGTTCCAAGCCAGAATGGGAGAGAATTAATGCAGATGAGTCTCAAAGGCATATGGTAGATTAGGAATCAGTCTGGGTCCAAAGATTTTATCAAAGGCAGCTATAGGCTTTTGAAAAACACCATTATCAATTGATATCACATTTCACTCCCACTGATTTTCCTTGCCTCATTACTTCATCCCAATTTCCCATCTTTGTCGGGAAATGTGATTTCTCCTGAAGAATTTGATCCTGTACTGTTTCAAGCAAACTTTAAATGTCTGATTTCTGTAAATCCATTTTAAAACTGATTTCAGAGAAGCATATTATAACTGCAGATGTCTTGTCCACCTGTGTATTAATTTGAGTTATTTCAAACACTACAAAGCCTTAACCAGTAGAAATCTACTACCTTTTACCTCTTATCCTATTTGAAGGCTGTCCACCTCATTGTGGACTCTAATGACTGTTGTACAACAAAACTGCTTCTTTTAAAGTCCTGATTTCTATTAAGACTAAATATAGACTCTTCTGCCTTAGTTAATCTATTTACATATTCATCCTGCAACTCCAGAATCAAACTAGGTTATGGATGGGAAAATCTATGCCATCTGAATAGCTTTTTTACTGCTTCGGTGATAGATATATTTTACTTTTTCACATAGCTTATCTTTTGAAAAGATTAATGAACTTGTATTATTACTTTCTTGGCAAATTAAAATGAAATCACCAGCTTGGTCCAATCAGAATAATATTTATGAAGGCAATCCAGGTGCTCAAGTTTCTGTGCTTAGCCATTGGACATAATTAAGCTGAAAAAGACATGATCTTCCTTCTCTATGAGTTTACGATCTAATCTAAACATAGATAAAGCAGATACCACTTTTTGCTTAAAATGCAAAGAGATGGGAATATAGCTATGAACTTATAGACTCAGAAATAATAGTCCATTAAACCAAATATAAACTCTTGAGATGCTGATAAATCTCAAGATGATCCCTTTTTATCTAGAACTATTCTCACCCAATGAAGGTTTGGACTTTGGAGGGGAGGAGGGGAGTTCAGACTATAGTCCCCATTTTATACACTATCTTCTGAATCTTTAGGAGTTCTCTTAATAGTGTTTGCTGGCTTAGTAAATAAAATCCTTCAAGTGGCTTAAGAAGTCTAATATCCACTCTTCAGAACTGAATTCCAAAGCCATACCTACATAGCAGGGAAATTACGTTCAGAGGAAGAAAAATGTTGTGCATATTCAGATACCTACAAAATTTTCCAAACAGATCAGTGCAATGAAATGTTTCAGAGGAATGTGTGCTTTGAATCATGTTGCATTACTATGACAGGAGATGTCCAGCCATGAAAATTAATTAATATTTAATCAAGACAGCCCAAAGAGTTGGCCCAGAGCCTTGCAGAGAATCTCCTCTCCCCCCTCCATTGCTTCTTGATTGGCAAAGGGTGCACTCAAGTCTTGCCTGATTGACAGATGTCAGCTATCTCCAGGACTAAATTAATAATGAGCAGTGGTCAGACTACTAACATGAATAAAACACCTTGGCCTGTAGGGTATTAGAGTGGCATCACTGCAGACTGGCTTTGTTTAGATGAAAACCCAGGGGAGCTTTATACTTATTTTATAAGGAGTATGCCCTGCAACATGTTGGTTGCATGGCCTTCATTTTTGTAATTTCTTTAATTTTCCACAATACCACGAGAAAAAAGATATATATGTATGTGCATATACATATATACACACACATATACACTCATAGAGGGATATGTTTGCATCTCTGAAATTTGTTTTATGCTGTCACATAAATCAGATATGCAAAATAGATTGCAAAATGATAATACAATAACATCAAGCCAACCTCAAATACCAGAGGTGCTTACTGGGCACCCATCATGACAGAGTGCTCTCAAGGAATCCTTTGTCTTCAGGATCTCAGATAACAATTAATAGCTTTCTTCTCAGAGAGGGAAGGAGAGAAGGGGCTGGGAGGATTTGGAGAGAACAACTTTCTAAAGACAAAGTAAGGCAAGAAATCTGTCTTCCACTACTCCCCCAAAGAGCTAGAAAAAATGGCTGTGGATATTTGAGGCATATGCTAATGAAAACATTCCCAGGATACCTGAAACAAGAGCAAGAGAGTTCCCTGCTGCTCTGTGTTTGTATTTAGAGTAATGTAAGAATGTAATTAAAAGGATTGTTGTGAATTCTTGATTCCAGCAACTGTTAACAGCGTAATCATCTTTTCTGTCTTTCTTGTATTCTTGAACACTCCCTAGTATTCCAAAGAATGCTGATATTGACATGCTGGTCATCTGCATGTCTATTGCATCAATGAGATCGCAACTCATTTCAAAAGGACCATATGCACATACTCGAAACAAACAAATATAACTAAAGTGGGGTGTGCCTGTGTGTGTGTGTGTGTGTATGCGTGTGTATGTCTGTGTGTGTCTGTGTGTGCCTGTGTATCTGTACGTCTGTGTGCATAAAAACTACCTCCTTATTTTTAAATTCTCAGTTCTAAACCCTTCGCTGAGGGGTATATAAGAAATTTCATGGACAAGAGAAAGAATATAAATATAAGGAAACAAGAAAAATAAATTTATTCTTTGCAGCATTTCTATGCATTCAAATTGAATTGATCTTTATGAGTTCTCTCATAAAGGAGGACTTTGAAATCTTTGCATGTTATATGGAATAACACTTTACATGGCAGAAAGTAAAAAAGATAGTGAGATTTTAGATTTATATATGTTTATATATATATATATGTATGTATATATATATATATATAGTATGCCAGATCACCTATCCTAGCATTTGAAAATATTAAAAATAGTTTTTGCTATGGTAGGTACTACCTAAATACACGGTAAAAGGCTAATATGCTAGAGAAGGGTTCACAAATTATGGTAATAGATTTTTGATAAGTCACGGGTGTGAATTTAGATAATCCACAAATGTGGAAAATCACACATTTAATCCAACATATGTTTATTCAGGGCATACTATGGCAAGGCACTGTGTTCGAATGACAGAAAATGTTATGTTGAAAGAATAAAATCTAACTCTGATGATTTTTTTTTTAAAAAAAAGGCTCTATTTGGTCTAGAACACTACATACAGGAGGCTATTTTTTCCTTGTCTGTTTTTTTTTTCCCTTTGGCATACCTATAACTCTGAACAAGTTATGAGAGCTTTTTTAAGCTTAAGAGAAAAAAAATACCCTGTGTTATGTTGACACCATATATATATATATATATATATGCTATCAGACTTAAGCAAACTAATTTTAACAGTCAAGTTACACATCAGGGAAAGTGGGGAGTCATAGACACAGAGACAGCTCTAGTTACAGGGGTGTTAACAAGCTCTACTTTACTACTGAAAGTAGGCAGTAATTAACAGTTGAATTGTACAAATAATAATGGATTTTTCAGCCTGTGAAGAATAAAGTCCAGCATTGGAAAAACATCATGGCATAGCATTAAAGATCATGGATTTAGAACTGGAAGGGACCCTCAGTGGTCAGTTAGTCTAAACCTCTCACTTTTACAGTAGACACAAGTGAGGCCTAGAGACATAAAGGGACTCATTTGCCCAACATCACAAAGGTAATAAATAGAAGAAGCTCAGTTTGAATGTATGTCCTTTATAAATTGCAAATTATAGTAAAGAGAGCACTGAACAAAGTCAGGAGGATCTGAGTTCAAATCTCATGTCAGGCATTTATTAGTTGTATTATCCTGCACAAGTCATAACTTCTATGAGCCCAAGTTTTCATCACTAAAGTAAGAAGATACAATTCTGTGACCTCTAAGGTCCTTTCTAGCACTAAATCTACAATACTATGACTTCAGAAACAACACTGGTTTTTCATCAAATGTTTTAACAGATAGGATACTGGTCATTGAGTCAGACTTGGGTTCAGCCTCTAATAGTTACTAATGGGTGACCTGTGCATCAGAGAACTTCAAAGGATTTATCTCTTAAGTCATAGATGAGTTTCACTTGGCAGTGGCGCAGGAAGTTTGCACACTAGGAGTTCCCACAATGAGAAATTATATTAATTTAGTACCTACTGCACAGTGATGTGAGGCTCAAATGAGATAATTGTGTGTGGGGCAGGGGGAGAGAGAGAAAGAGAGAGAGAGAGAGAGAGAGAGAGAGAGAGAGAGAGAGAGAGAGAGAGAGAGACAGCGCTTTGCAAACTTTAACATGATATCTGAAGGTCAGTTAAGTTATTATTTAGGATAAACATAATAATGTTCTGAAAATTGTAAGTGACTACAAAGTAAAATGACTTTATTGCAGAAGCAGTACAATTGCACCTTTCTACTATGAGACCAACCTTCACAGCTTAAGTAAGGTAAGCCGCATTTATCTCCAGGCAAGAATAGATAACTGAGTTTCAATTGGACTACTTCAAACCCAATTTCTCATAGTTCAAAATCTTAGTCTTCAAATAAATTTCTCCCATAAAACCTTAAAATTACTTAATCATATTTATGTTTGTAGAAACACACAAGAATGGCTACTTTCTTCTTCCTTTTTTCCTTCAAAAATCCATAAGTCAAAATCACATAACTATTATAAGCCCTAAAATTGCCTAAATTTGAGAGATCTCCTGTTATAATTGAAGGATTGTTGATTTTTAAAAAATGGTTCCTACATAGGCTTAATGAAGTATCTTAGGAGTGACTGCTCAATATTTTGTCAAAACAACATGCTACTTTTGGCAGGCTAGCACTTAGTAAATATTTTAATAGTAAGTTTAAAGTAATGTTGCTGTTGATATAACCAAAACTAGCTTATATAACTTAAACTATATACAAAAAAAATTTTTTTTCTTGGTCCAGACATGTGCTTTCATCGGTGAGGGGACCTCTTGGTGAAGACATTCCCTCTATCCATACAGTTTTGCAACTGGTCTTTAGCTTAGTCTTAGAGAGTTATCTGGGTCACTAAGTTAAGTGATTCGTCCATGGTCATACAGTCAATATACCTGAGCAGCACTGGAATGCAGGTCCTACTGATTCTAAGGATGGCTTTCTATCAACTATATCATGGTGTCTTTCATGCATAAATATACATCTTCCCTCCCTTCTTCCTTGTCTCCTCGCCTAGACAGTAAATATTTTCTCAATTTATAAAGTTACTTATTTCCTTCCCCAAATCCTCTATAGAGTTGCTACATTTTGTCTAAAATAACCATAGTGTGGTTTATGTGTGTATACATACACACACATACATATATATACATTATACATACATATATATAATCTTCACTTTATACATATATGCGCAGACAGGCATTCTGTATATGAAACATAGATGTACACAGATACAAACATGGATAAAGATAAAGATGGCAGCTAGGTGGCTCCATGGATAGAATGCCAGGCTTGAAATCAGGAAAACATCTTTGTGAGTTCAAATCTGGCCTCAGACACTTCTTAACTGTGTGATCTTGGGCAAGTCACTTAACCTTGTTTGCCTCAGTTTCCTCATGTGTAAAAGGAGCTGGAGAAGGAAATGGCAACCCATTCCAGTATCTTTGCCAAGAACCCCAAATGGGATTACAAAGAGTCAGGACACAATTGAAAAATGACTGGGCAAGAACGTAGATAAATCTTTGTTGAATGAAGATATATGAAACTGTACAGTTGTCTTGGACCATAAAGAGCAGCTCCATAGGAAGCCTTTTGGAGGTAAATAAGCTACTTTATAACTGAAGAAAGTATTTATTGTCTCTCGATCAATCAACAAGTATTCATTAGACAACAATTTAGATACCAGGCATTCTCTATACTAAGTGCTAGAGAATAAAGCAATGTCCATCAAAAGGTACTTACATTCTAATAGAGGAGATTAATACCTATATAACTATATCTGAAATAAATATAAAGAGGATAGATACAAATAAATACAAAGCAGTGAAATGTAAGCCTATCACCTAAAAATTGCAGTTTAGACAGCGCAAATGAAGCAGACTTTCTAAGCACCTTATCTTCCTGCTTGTAGTTGTCTTCATCTTTCTGGCCACCAGTAAGTTACTACTCTGATGGCTTTGAAATAACCTTCCCTAGCTGACTATCATACTTGTGACCAGTACTAGAAAATAAATTTAAACTTTGATAGGTCCTGATTTTATGATACTGTATATAGCATATAAAAATATATAAAATATGCATGCACACGTACACATATGACATAAAATACAGGCATAGATCACCTAAGTGTTTAAGTCTAGTGATAAAGATCAGGTTAGTAGCATTCAGTTGCCTTAGAAGCTCTCTCATTTTGCAGATGCTGAAACTGAGGCCTGGAGAACTAAGCCCAGGTCTCTTGGCTCTAAATCCAGAACTCCTTCCTCTGTAGCACAGTCCAATTCAATTATATCTTTTCATTTAAACTAGTAAAATGATATCATAACATTTCATTTAAACAGATCTGCATTTTGTGTTAATCATGTATGTGTGTATATACATATGTTGGTATACATGCATGTGTGTCATATGTGCATGTGTGTATATACAGGTATTACGTATATCATCGTAAGATCATCTCCAAAATCCCTATAAGACTTGAATTTTAAAAAACTTTCTTTATACATCAAAATATACTTGATACAATAACAATCTAAAATCAAATTAATCATTTTAAATTGGCCAAATATTAAGTAATATATAGGAAATAAACCCTGGATTTTAGCGAGGAATGATGGCACATATGGCTGTCCTATCTGTCTTACGTGACACAGTTAATCAAGGAGCAACAAACAAAGCCAGCTAACTCACCTGCAAAAGTCTAAGCCATGATTTACAACCACCCGACTCCTACAGCTCCTCCAGTCTCTAATGGGGAATCAGCATGTGTATGAGGAGATGTATCAGAAAAAGAATCATTGGCTTTGACAAGGAAGTGACTTTCCATAGACAGGGTGGAATGACCTCCACAGAGAGTACAAGCTCCTTTCTGGGATCTGTTAACACAAACACTGGGCTAAATGGATTATAAACTGTGAGTAGCAATTTAAAACACCACTAGAAATGAAAAACCATCATAATCAATGGAGCCCCACTACAGGCAGTGGCCAAACACACATCTCTTGTAGTTCAGGGGTTCTTAACCTGGGGTCTCTGGCTAGATTTCAGGGAGACTAGATTTCAGAGAATTTGGATGAGGAAAAAAATTACATCTTTATTTTCACTACCCTCTAACTGAAATTTGGCATCACCTTCAATTACGGATGTAGCAATGACAACCTTCGCAGACATGTCCTTAAAAAAATAAAATTTAATTTTAGCTTGCCTATATTTTAACTTTGTTTTCTTGTGGATGGATGGTAATTATTTGGTTGTTTAGTAAGGTAAACATCATATACAAATCACTGCAAAATTAATTAACAATTAGCAATTTTCCTCTCATCTTCTTTTATCCTCTTCTGATTATAACCTCCCAAATTTGCTTTTTTTTCTCCTGATATTCAACTACTCCCTTATTCATATTTCCAATATTTGTCCCCATCATGACTTCCAGTCCCCCACCTCCTTTTTTTTCACTCCATTCATTCAAAACTCCTGTTTAGGTTTCTTATACCTCCTTCTAGCCACTCAAAATACCATATCAGCTACTGCAATTACTCATGCCGCCTCCCAAGAATCTTTTATCCCCTTAATATTCCCATCTTTTCCGGCTAATTGCCAAGAATAAGTAAAATCTACAGTCACTTTTTTCTGTGTTTGGTCCTATGCTGAGTCCCTTCCACCCATTACACTTCCTATTTATGTGAAATCAGTCATAATGACACCATTAACCCTTAAACATAAAACATTTACTCATTAGGAAGCAAAAGGAGGAAATAATCATAACATGTATTCAACTGAAGACAACTAAAACACCAGTCCACCCATAAACCTAAGTCGTACCCTCCCACCAATATTCATAGTATCTGTTGGGAAGAATAGACAACCATGGAAATCTAGGAGAGAGAGATGTATAAATAGAGAAAACCATGTGCTAGGATAACTCACAACTCTGGACTACCAGCCTTCATATCCTTGATCACTTTAGGGAATTGTCTGCATGATACTTCACCTACCAGACAAAACTATCTGCTCCCATTCTGGTCCTCACAACCCCCTTGCTGGGAAATGCTGCCTTTTTGCTACTTTCAGGCCACCAACACAGTACTAAAGTCTTTTATGACATAGCTACCCTTGGCAGGGTATTGAGAAAACAACACTCTTTTGGAGCACACACACACACATACTATCTATCTATGTGTGTGTATGTATGTATGTATATGTGTATATGTATATATATGTATATATGTGTGTATACAAGTATATATGTATATATATATATACACATATATAAATCTAACAAAGCAAATGAAAAGCCTGTATTTCCAGCTCTATTTCTCCATATCTTAAGCAATAGTGATCAGTAAAGGGCACAACTGAGATGTTTCCCTTCTTTCCAATATAAACGGCACTAGAGGGCAACAGGCCCTATCCAAAGGGGAGCTCTCCAAATAGCAAAGAATTCTACCTTACTCAAACCAGTAGCATTCTCTTCCAAACCGATAGCTCCTTGCCTCAGCTGCAAAGTCTATCTGTCCCTTTTTCTCATCCCTTTTCAGCCTTTTCATTCTGGCTTCTGTTAAGTAGCTTCTCTCCTCACCTTGCATATCATCTATTCCTGGCTTCCTCTGACTCCTCCTATTTTCAGCTTCTTCTCATCCCTATCTTCTGCCTTCAGCTCTCTCTTCTATAGCTACTAGTATCTCAAATCAGGGCTTCTTTGTATTTAGTGACTAATCCATACTATATGATATAAAACTCAAAAAAATCATCCTTCTATTGGGGATGACCCCAATAATATTTACATTAGCATTTGAAAGTTCACAAATATTTATTGAATTTATGATTTCTCAGTTATATCCTTCAAAACTCCGAAGTGAGCAATATGTTCATGAGCTTATGAACAATAATACCCTGAAGCCATCCATACCTCAATCAGGGCTCTGTTTTTGAACAGTTCTTTGTATTTATCTGAGGGACTGTTTTTACTTAACTCCTAAAAACAGTTGAGGTCTTTCCTCAAGTATTTTTAAATGATGAGCTGTGATTCTTCTCACACTGATTTTATCAAGTGTTCCACATACAGCTGTTCTTTTCCTGCCCCTTTCAGTAACCAAAATGTCCATATAACAAAGATATAGTACCTTATGGGCAAGTGGTACACTAGAGCTGATTGTAATATTTTCACTGTGAACATTTATACCTTGGAATTCACAAAACACTAAACATCAGGGCTTGATTTATTATTTTTTATTATAGACTTAAAGTGATGAGAAAATGTTAATATGTTTTAAGCTTAAAAGTACATTGCATGTACTTTTAAAAATATATAGTTAGCCTGTTCTAGTGCATACTGTATTCCTCCAAGTATATGTCTAATCACTGGTACTATAAAGAAGCTCCTTGAGGACAGGGATCATGTTGGTGTTTTGGGTTTGTTTGTTTGTATTTTACTAAGCCCTTAGCACATAGTAGGTACTTAATGAATAATTGTTGAATGAATGAATTTAAGGTTTCATTTAATTAAAATTAGAGCTGCCCCCATACTAAATGGCTGCCTTGAGAGGTGGTGGGATCCTCTCACTGTAAATATTCAAACAAAATCTAGATTATTGATGACTATCCATATATTTGTATTACCCATGAATTACTATATTCCGGACTCAGCCATCTTTCAGCTTATGGAAAATTAAACTATTATACATCAATGTGCCGAGAAGAAGCAAACTCTTCCTGTTGAAAAATTATTTATGAAAATTCAGATTTTTTGTAGTAACAGTCTCTTACTTTCATTTTTATACATCTGATGATGCAAATAGAATCCAAGTGTATTTTGTGGTTTATTCCCAAATTGTTTTTTTTACTGTAAAATTACATAGAGATATAATCTTAAGGGGAAACAGTTTCATTAGATAATCTATTGGTTTGAAAACAGTTCAACAAATAGGAACAAGGGGGAGATCATATATGTTGGTTTATTTCCTCAAGCTACAGTGCTTTACTAGAAAATTGTTTTATTAACTACATGACTAATTTTCAATTAAAAACCCACAATGTAGATTGAATAATATGGGAGTTAAGTTACATATTTCTCAAGTCAAGTATTATAGCAAACATGAAGTCAGTGGGAATAAGTACCCCCTAGACTTTGGAAAGAAAATGAAGTAACTAGAGAATAGTATTAAAGGCAAAAGGGAAAAGTGTATTATGTAAATTTTTAAAACTAATCTAAAAAATTGAAAAAAAGAGACCATAGAGCTGGTAAATATTCTTTTAAAATATGCACATAGATTCCTCATGACTCTGTGAGAAATGGTGGCAGAAGTTTTATTTCCACAGGATAGTGATGGCAGATTGTAAGTCAGAGGACTGGTTCTAATCAGAGCTGAGATCTAGCAAAAACCAGGCTTCTGATCCGCTGAAATGTTAGAAGCTTGTCCCCGTGATTAACGAGTCGTTTGAGAGGGCATTGACGTAGGTAGTTGGGGGTTGCATCTGGCCAGTGAAGAGCCAGGAGAGAGATTTGAACTGGGAGTCCTTGTACCCTCCTGTACTCTGTTCGGGGGGGTGTTCTCATTCATTCAGAACGAATAAATATAAAAAATAATTAAAACCTTCCTGGCTTTCCAACAAGTATTGTTTATTCCTAGACAGCATAAATATATTTATAACAACTCCAATAAGGTAAAGGGTCTAATCTCCAATAACACCTTTTTACAAACACATGGACATTTTGAAGATCTTTTAAAAACAAACATACACTTGGCATTTGGGTTTTTTTATTTCCATATATTAACAAATTATGGAAGGAGAAACAAATAACTAAAATAGATGAGCTCTAAAGAATGAAAGTCATTCTGGTTCTGGAGCCAGAAAAGCTGAGTTTGAATCCTGGTTTCACAACCTAATATCTATGTACTCTTGGCCAATCCCTTAAACTCTCTGGGCTTCGGTTTCCCCATCTATAAAATGTGGGGGTTAATTTTAATTTCTAAAGTGCTTTCAGGCACTATGCTTAAAACAGGGATGCTTAATCTGAGATCCCCAGATACAAACACTGATAGATTTGGAGGTGTCTGTGAAATTGAGTGGGAAAAAGGCCCATCTGTATTTTTTTAACTAACCTCTAACTGAAATGTAGGATTCCTTCAATTTAAAAAAGAAGCGCTATTCTGACATAGGGTCCAGAAGCTTCACTAGACTTCTCTGCTTAAAATGAACATTTAAAAACTCAATTAAATAAGCATTATGAACCTAATTGATAGGTGTCAGGCACTGCGCCAAGCCCTAGGCTTTCAAAAACAAAAATAATACAATCCATGCCCTCATGTTCTACTGGGGGAAAAGCAACGTGTACATAGATATGTAAATACAAAACAATTGGCTAATAACTAAAGAAAATAAGCCTGCTGTATTGTTTATTTATTTTATAACAAAAAACGTTTTAATGTAGTGTGTGTGTGTGTGTGTCTCAAAGAGCTTACATTTTCCTTTGGGAACTCACCAAAGCATTTGACTTAGGAGAATAAAATATAGTCCTAAAGACTCTCATTAACCAAATTTTCTCCCATCTATATATAAAATAATACAAGGTTTGTTGGTGGATGTAGCTACAAAGAGAACTTTGTTCACCAGTCCTATGATTATTGATATCAAGAAAGACATTAGTAGAGATATCTTAGACAGGCAGTGCATATGGACATTGAGCTGAAAGCCTAGAATTCAAAAGGAGAAGAATATATAGGTCATATTTGCAAAATGGAGTGTCATTTTCAATGATGCCACCAAAACTGATTTTTTTTCCAAATAAATATCCTCCTAGTAATGCTAATGCTTATGCCTGAAAGTCATGGAACCTCATGATCTCAAAAGAATCAAAATTGCAGATGACTTTAAGCACAATAGAAAGATGCAGAGTAATGTACATACAAAGTCACTGCTACCATTAGTAACTAATAGCAAAAGAGAGACCCAGTAATTCATGAGAGAATATGCCCAAGAAATGAGTCAGCAAAAAAACCCAAAAAACCCTCCTTCACTCAGATGTCTATATGGATGACATGTGCAAAGTATGAATAATAACCAGGAGGGACTTTTGAGTCTAACATGAAGAGGCACATTTGACTTTATAGATATCACTAAGAGAGACTTGGTGGGGTTGGTATCAAAACTGGGATAGGGCTCTAAAAAAGCATACCTTACTGAAAAATGATAGGACAAATACATTGACGTGGAGTGGCCGTGAATGGTAATCATGACACATGCTCTATTTGCTGATAGAAAAGTGAAGAAAGCAGAATGACATTTTTTGGACATAGCCTATGTAGAAATTTGTTTTGATTGATTATACATGTTTGTAATGTTTTTTTTAAATTTAGTTTTCAATTAAGGGGAAAGGACTAGAGTGGCAGGGTGAGAGGAAGGTAGATTTTCACTGATTGAAAAACAAAAAATATAATTTCTAATGATGTCAATAAGATATACTTATGCATGTAAGGAAATTCAAGGATCAGAGAGGAGAAAATTGATGGAGAATATTTGGATAAGGATCAGTGGAAGGAAAAAGATAAGTGATTTTATTGTGTATTATTTATCATTATTTTATTACTGCAGATCAGTTGGGCAGAAGGAAAAATTAAACAGCTTAGGCAACTGATCAAAAATCTAATATGGAAGGGCAGTTTTTTTAGTGATAGGTACAGCACTATAAGAAAGGTCTAAAGAAGTTAGAATACATTCAGAAGGGCAACCACAGTGGTGAGAAACCTGTACAACATGGAATAATAGGATCAGTTGAAAAAACTAGGATTATTTAGCCTGGAAAAGAGAAGCCTTTAGTTTAACCTTAGACATGTTAATGGTTTTCAGATATTTCAAGAGTTTTCATGTGAGAAATAGATTAGATTATTATGTTTAACTCAGGGGGTTGGAAGTAGGGATAATGAATAGAAGATGGAGAAAGCATATTTAGGATTAATGCAATTTAAAAAGAAAATAAAGGAAAACAAAACAAAATTTCCGAATGATTAAAGTTGCCCCAAAGTAGAATAGCTATATTGAGAGATAATGGGCAACTGTCCCCCAAACCCCTTACTGTCTTCAAACAGAGGCTAGGTGACCATTATTGGGTATGGTGTAAAGGAAATTTTTGGTCAAATGAGTTGGGCTATATGGTCTCTGAAGTCCCTTCCAAATATGAGATTCTATGATTCTGTGATTAATGGCAAGGAGCAATATAGATATAATTGCAAACTCACATGATTGGGAGAGGCAATGTACCTATTATGTAGGAAGAGTAAGGGATGGTGAACAGCCTGTATCCATGAAATATTGAAAGGCATAGACAAAGTGTAGCAAATAGGTTCTCTAGGGACCATTTACGGAAATGGAGCAAGATCACACAGGAATAAGCATGTATGGGTCACAATTTACACCTGTGGAGGTATTGCTCATATCAGTGAGGTCATGAATCTAAATATATTACAAAATGGGTGGGCCCATGTGAAGTATATTGATTTATCAATAAAAATTCAGATTAAATCATTTACAAGTTACCTTTTTTATAAGAAGAATTGTATTTTAAAATGTTGAACTGTATAGAGCAGAAATAATTGTCTAAATTTTAATTACTACTGCAGGCCACAGGACTACTTGCCCATACTTGCCTACAGTCCTTCAACAGGAAACAAATATCCACATCTTCATTTTTCAAAGGTATTTTTAACACCCTTTGATAGCTGATATATGGAAGTTAGAATTCATCAAACAATCTACTATCTCTAATGGTTCAAATTCCTAGAAAAAAATTAAAATGTGGTCCTTTTTGCAATAGCACGCATCCAAGAATAAGAAACAATGAATAAAATTTTATTGTGGATCATAACTTTGTTTTGGTACATTTATATGAAAAATTCTTCATTAGAAGGTCTAGAAAATATTCATTTCATGAAATAATTTTAAAGATAAATTAATTGCATCTTACACTAAATTTTAAATTTTAAAATATTTATCTACATTTAAATTTTTTAATTTTAAATTAACATAAATTTAAGTTAAAATTAAATTTTAATTTTTAAAATATTTTTAGTATTATTGGTTTTGTTGGCAATACAAATAAACCAAAGAATGCAATTTTGATGCTCTTTTTATATTTCATGGTACCTTTTTTTGAAAACTCATGCAATAACTCTTAAAACTTACAAAATGCGTAAAAATTATAATTGAATAAAACAAAATCAAAGGAGACTTACATTTCAATTGTTGATACAAATATAGTAATATTTTCACATTGAAGATCGAACTGCACCATTTTTCACTATTATTTATGACAGTTTAAACACACAAACACCACAAGTAAAAATTAAAATATTCTGGTCTATACCATCCAGCTTCTAACATAATATTACGTAACAGAAGATACTGTCCTATACAACATGATGAAATGCCTTGCATAGTTACTGTGATGGAATCATTAGTCTGTCCCTTCTTTAGATGGGAGAATTTTTAAATTTAAGTTTAGTATAATTCATTATAATCCTATCACTAACAATATTTTTTTTTAATTTAAGAAATGGTGGCTTCTGTTGTGAATAATTAGGAATTTAGAAAAATCACCTAGAATTCTTAAGCAGCCAATGCAGGGCATATTAGAAATTCTCAGGAGCAAAGACAGGCCCTCAAAAGCAATTAACTGCTCAGAATAAAGAGGGTATGTTACTAATGTCAATATTTAAAAATGAACATTTTGAAACTTCAACATAATATTTGACATCCCATTTCTATCCTCTGTCCCTCATGCCTAGAATTCCCTTCCTTTTTCACCTCCAGCTTCTAAATCCTTAGTAACATTCAAGTCTTAGCTCTAGAGCCCCTCCTTCAAAAGGCCTTTGCTAATTCCCCTGTTGTTAGCCCTGTTCCAAACCACTGTGTATTTACTTTGTATGTATCCTGTATTTACTTATCTGTGAACACATTGCCTAGTTCTGATAAAATGTAAACTTCAAGAGGACTGTCTCATTTTTGTACTAGTATCTCCATAGCAGGTACCTAACACTATACTTGACACATAGCAGACATGAAATACTTGGTTATTGATTAGGCCCTGACACTACAAAGTTAAAAACTCAATCCCTGTCCTGATAAAGTTTCTAAGTTATGGTATGAACACAAATAATTAAGATCCAAGATGGGGTATGACTAGTATCAGGATGAGATACAAAGAGCACAAGAAAAATGTGGGTGAGAAAGAATGGAGAGCCAGAAGGATCAGGGAAGATGAGGCATTGAAGCTGACTCTTGAGGGAAAAAAAGATTTTTGACAGGCTGAGGATGAAGAAGGAGTGAATTCCAGGCTTGAGGGACACACTACACCGATACAGACTACACAGAGGCAGAAGACAGCAGACAGAACTTGGAGAATAGATCTTAGTCCTATCTGCATGGAATGTAATTATGTAAAAATATTTCTTTATAAAAATAAAAATATTTCTTTATAAAATATTTACAAATTATATTATAATTATATAATTATGCAATATATAATTATACATTAAAAATAAAAATTATAAATTGTATTTATAGAAATAAAAATACAGTAATAGTAATACACAATTTCAAAGAAATTAAATGAAATAACTTCACCAAAAAAATATAAAGGAAAAAAAGCATTCCTTAAAAATTGGAATTGGGCAAGAAGAAGCTAATGATTCTGTGAGACATCAAGAAATGATAAAACAAAGTCAAAAGACTGAAAAAAAACACAAGAAAATGGGAAACATCTCATCAGAAAAATTGACCTGGAAAAAAGATTGAGGAGAAATAATTTAAGAAACTGTTGTACTGCTTAAAAGCCACAATTAAAGAAGGAGCTTAGACATCATCTTTCAAGAAATTATCAAGGAAAACTGCCCTGATATTCTAGAACCAGAGGATAAAATAGAAATCAAAAGAATCCACCAATCGCCTCTTGAAAAAGATCCCAAAAGGAAAATTCCTAGGAATGTTGTAGCAAAATTCCAGAGTTCCCAGGTCAAGGAGAAAACATTGCAAGCAGCTAGAAAGAAACAATTTGAGTATTGTGGAAACACAATCAGGATAATACAAGATCTAGCACCTTCTACATTAAGGAATCGAAGGGCTTGGAATATGATATACTGGAGGTCAAAGGAGCTGGGATTAAAACCAAGAATCACCTACTCCACCAAACTAAGTATAATACTTCAGGGGAAAAAATGGATTTTCAATTATATAGAGGACTTTCAAGCATTCTTGATGAAAAGACCAGAGCTGAAGAGACAATTTGACTTTCAAATACAAGAATCAAGAAAAGCATGAAAAGGTAAACAGGAAAGAGAAATCATAAGGGACTTATTAATGTTGAACTATTTACATTCCTATGTGGAAAGATGATATTTATAAATCATTGAAACTTTTCTCTGTATTAGGGTAGTTGAAGGGAATACACATATGTATAGACAGAGGGCACAGGGTGAGTTTAATATGAAGTGATGATATCTAAAAAATAAAATTAAGGGGTGAGAAAGGAATATATTGGGAGAAGGAGAAAGGGAGAAATAGAATAGGGTAAATAATTTCACATAAAAGAGGCAAGAAAAGGCTGTTACAATGGAAGGGAAGGGGGGGAGATGAAAAGGAATGAGTGAATCTTACTCTCATCAGATTTGGCTTAAGGAGGGAATAACGTACAAACTCAATTGGGTATCTTACCCTACAGGAAAGCAGTGGGGAAGGGGATGGAGTGGGGGAGGGGGGGAAGATGATAGAAGGGAGGACAGATCGGGGGAGGGAGTAGTCAGAAGCAAACACTTTTGAAAGGGACAGGGTCAAAGATGAAAACTGAATACATGGGGGATGGGATAGGATGGAGGGAAATATAGTTAGTCTTTCACAACATGACTATTGTGGAAATGTTTTGCATAACAATACATGTATAACCTATATTGCTTTGCTTGCCTTCTCAAGGAGGGTGGGTGGGGAGGGAAGAAGGGAGAGAATTTGGAACTCAAAGTTCTAAAAACAAATGTTAAAAACTGTTTTACATGCAACCACAAAATAAGATATACAGGCAATGGAGTATAGAAATTTATCTTGCCCTACAAGAAAGGAAGGGAATGGGGGGGGGTGAGTAGGATGATAGAAGGGAAGGCAGACTGGGAAAAAGGGTAATCAGAATACATGACATCTTGGGGTGGGGGGAGAAAAGAGTTGGGGAGAAAATTTATAAGTCAAAATCTTGTGGAAATGAATGTTAAAAACTAAAAATGAATTAATCTTTAAAAAGAAATAAACATGAAAGAGAAAACTTAACTGACTTAATAAGGTTAAACTGTTTATATTTCTATATCGAAATTGTTGTTCTGAATATTTCTACATGGAAATAATTGTTCTTAAGAACATTATCATTACTAGGGCAGTTATAAGGAGTTTACATAGACAGAGGGCAGGGGTGAGCGTCAATTATATTGAGATGATCTCAAAAAGAAATGAAGGGATAAAGAGAGATGCACTGAAAGAAGCGTTAAGGGAGAGGTAGGATAGGGAAATTTTTCTCACATAAAAGAAATACACAAGGAAGAGTTTTTATAATGGAGCAGAAAATATGAGGGTGGGCAATGCTTGAACTTCACTGTCATAATTAGTTCAGAAAAAGAAATGATAAATAGATGTATGTATAGAATAATTTTACACATATATTCCCATTTGTGTCTAGTGGTAACAATCTGGTGGGGGGGGGGGCAGAGGAAGAAAAAGAAAAATGAAATAAAGAAATTTATCTTACCTAGCAGGGAAATAAGAGAGGGAGGGGATAAGACATATGGAGGGAGATGAGCAGAGGGAGGTCAGATTAAGGGAGGCAGTGGTCAGAAACAAAACAGACTTTTGAAAAGGGACAGGATAAAGAGAGAGAGAGAAGGCTAAACAGAAGAAAATAGGATAGAGGGAAATAAGCAGTAATCATAACTGTGAATGGGATGAGCTCAACCATAAAACAGAAGTGGATAACAGAATGGATTAGAAACCAGAATCCAAAAATATGTTGTTTGTGAGAGACACACTTGAAACAGAAAGACATATACAGAGTTAAAATAAGGGACTGGAGCAAAATCTATTATGTTTTGGCTGAAGTGAAAAAAAAAAGGGCAGGGGTAGCAATCATGATTTCAGACAAAGCAAAAGCAAAAACAAACCTAATTAAAAGAGATAATCAGGGAAACCACATTTTGCTAAAAGGTACCATAGACAATGAAGTAGCATCAAAAATTTTGCAGCAAGTTTCTCTCATAAAGGCCTCATTTCCCAAATATGTAGGGAATTGAGTCAAATTAAAAAAAATAAGGGCTATTCCCCTGTTGATAAATGGTCAAAGGATATGAATAGAAAGTTTTTGGAAGAAGAAATTGAAGTTATCAATAGTCACAAGAAAAAGTGGCCTAACTCACTATTGATTAGAGAAATGCAAATTAAAACAATTCTGAGGTATCACCTCGGAATGTCTAATGTGTCAGAAAAGGACAGTGACAAATGCTGGAGGGGCTGTGGAAAAATAGGTACACTAGTGCATTGTTGGCAGAGTTGTGAAATGGTCCAACCAAAGAGCTATAAAACTGTGCATACTCTTCGAGCCAGCACTACCACTACTAGACCTGTATTCCAAAGACATCAAGCAAAAAAGAAAAGGATCTACATGTGTGTAGTAGCAATTAGATTTGAGGATGTTGCCCACCCATTAATAGGCCATGTGACCTGCTTACATCACAGGAATTCTAAGTTACATGTTGGGAAGAGCTTCCTCACAGGAAAAGGAAATTATGTCACAGGAAATGCTGAGAGACAGAGAGAGAGACATATGTTATGGCTGCTAATGGCCGCCCTCATGATTGTTAGAACTGAACAAGCTGACTTAGCTATACTGTGAGTTTGTCTTTGGGAAGACCCCAGCAAGGGGTTGGAGAGGTTTGGGGATGGCGAGGCTCCAGATTGTTATATTATGTGTGGAATGTTTTACTCCTGTGGTAGACTGGATAAATGGCTTGTGCGATATGGTTCTCTGTTGTCTGAATAAATGGCTTACATCTTCTACCTTCTATGTGGAGAGTCTCTCATACTTTGTGATACAGAACCACATAGGCGTTTTGACAATTATCATCTACATTGTTATTATTGCCTTACTGTTTTAGTGTGCAAAAATATTTATAACAGCTCTTTGTGGTAGAAAAATATTGGAAATTGAGGGGCATCAATTGGGGAATGGCTGAACAAGTTATGGTATATGATCGGGATGGAATAGTACTGTCCTATAAGAAATGACAATCAGGATGGTTTCAGAAAAACCCAAGAAGATTTATATGAACTTAGGCAAAGTGAAGTGAGCAAAACAAGAAAAACACCACCCATAGTAACAGCAATATTGTAAAGATGATCAAATGTGAAAGATAACTACTCTGATTAAGACAATAATCCAAGATGATTCCAAGGATCTAATGATCTCAGAGTGAAGATTGCAGCATACTTTTTTTTACTTTCTTTATTTTTATTATTTTATTTTGTCTGTGTTTTCTTTCGCAAAATGGCTAATGTGGAAATGTTTTGCATGACCTCACATGTGTAATTGAAATCAAAGTGCTTGCCTTCTCAAGGAGGAGGAAGAAGCAGAAGGGAGGGAGAGAATTTGTAACTCAAAAGTTTAAAAAATGATTATTAAACATTTTTTACATGTAGTTGAGAAATATTTAATGAAATAAAAATATTTTTTTAAAAAAATGAATGTTATAAATAAAAAGTAAAGTGCTAGGTAAATGCTGGTTGTTGGTGGCAGTGGTATTATTATTGTTGTAATTTAATTATTCTTGTCTCGTTGGATACTAGGGCAGCTAAGTGGCACGGTGAATAGAGTGCTGGTCTTAGAGTTCAAATTTGACCTCAGGCACTGACTAGCTGTGTGACCTTGGTCAAGTCACTTAACCCTGTTTGCCTCATTTTCCTCATCTGTAAAATGAGTTGGAGAAGGAAACGGCAAACCGCTCCAGTATCTCTGCCAAGAAAACCCCATAAGGGTCACAAAGAATCAGACGTGTCTAAACTGGCTGGATAACAACAAAACCACTGTATACTTGATCCTATCCCATAGCATTTGGAGATGTGAACTCAGAGCAGTAGCAGGACATTGACAGGTCATTTCTAGACTCATCTACCTTTTTCTGCTATTGAACAAAAGATTCCCTGAATGCCTTTGGCCAGGCCATTTTTCTCAGAAAGAACACTGTAAATTTCATAAAAGGTCACCTCTGTGGTATCCTGGGACAAGACTTCAGCCCTCTTGTCCTGGCGCTACACTTGTACCATACCCCTTAAAGGAGGAATAAATCCAATCTAGCTTTGTACCAGGGTCTCAGAGCAGCATAAAGATTTCCTCTCCTTCTCCTCTAACCCCTACCTGTAGTTCAGGAGCCTGGGATGGGGGAGGAGGTTTGATGATCTAAAACCAACCACTGATGGAGCTGAGTTGCTGGGAGCTGAGGAGCTGGACTTTTTTCACACATGGACTCAGCAGCCACATACCTCAGCTCCAAATCAGCACCTTTTCCTGCTATGTTGTATCCCAATGCACAGTCTTTGCACAGATCTGCCCTTCCTGCCCCCACACCCCACCTTCAACCCTTGAGCCTCCTTTGTACCATATAATCACCAAGAATGATTGACTTAATTTAGGTATTCAGACACATTCAGACATTTTTCCCATTTACCACCAAATATATCCAACACAAATATGGTAACATTTGCTTGGTTGTGCAAGTCATTCATAATTATTTTGTTTTATTCTGCAGATTTCATTTTTTTCTTAATAATTTTTGTGCCTATGATGACTGGGATTCTAAAGTGTAGGGCCAAAAGCCCAGGGCCTACAAGGGTACTGGGGAAAGGTAAGTACAAAAAAAATGCTGCGATTATAATACTCACCTTGAGAACTAAGGAACTATTTCTTCCCCTAATGCATTAGGAAATCTGCCAAGTCATTACCCTACTCAAATGAAGGGTATTCCTCAAAGTTTTTATCCATGAGTGTGTGTGAAACTAGACACTAAGGTGGTTATAATCTTCCATTCCTTAGTTTAAATTCAGAGAGCAAGGACTAAGCTTAATATCACTGAGTATGTTGGCAGTCTGGGTTTGAAGAGCCTATTTGAAATGAGGCATTTTAGAACATATTTCCAAAATGCTTTAAAAAAATTATTAATATCAAATTTTCCTGGTCTGTTCTTTGAAAGCTGGCAGCTCCTGTGTGTAATGCATTTGGATATTGAATACATGTTAAATCAGCAAAATTATCTTATAAAAACTATGCATTATGAGTGGTTCGGCAAGCACATTAGCTAATTCCCATAATACCCAAGAGGAGAAACATCAACCCAATCTGCTGATATATATTCATATCTATGTTCAAATTTACTAAGTATTAGCATTCATTTGCCTGCTTTTTTTAGTAGCCAAGTTTCTAATTTTCCCCATTTTCATTAGTAAATTCAAACTTCTAATCTGCATTTCTCATGGTAAACGTGAAATTTTAAAGAGTTCAGGATCTCAGCCATTTTAGAGCTGCCATGTATGTTACGCCTGTCCTTGGCGATTAGGGAATTTATGTTTTTCTTCCCATTTTTATCTTTTTTTCCCTGACATATGGATTAACATGCCATTTTCACTATCTCCTGTAAAACAAACCCAATTTGCTTTTTGTCTGTTGTCTTGTCCCTGTCACCCTTAACTGACGTGGCTTATTCCTGTTTCATTCCTTCTCCTCTTTTCAGAATTGGCTATGTATTTTTTTCTCTAGGTATAGCATTTAAAATCATAGCATTTCAGAGGCAGAAGTTACTTTTAAACATAACGTGGTCCTGCTCACATGTTTTATAGATGAGGGGGAAAAAATGGCCTTGATTAGAGAAATGACTCACCCAATATCATTCAGCTAGGAATATGGTCATTAAGAATCTTTTGGGTCATTGCTCCCACCATGCTCTGAGTGTCTCAGTCATGACCCCGCTGCTGCTGCCCTTGAGGCCCAGGCCCTACACCCCGCAGCCTGGGTCCTGCACTCTGCCACCCTCCCAATGCTGCACCAGCCGGGGCCACCTGCCACCCATGCCTTCAGAGGCCTCCTGGGAGGAGGAATTGCCTGCAGGCCCGGAGTATGCCCAGCCTATGCTAGTGTAATTACAGGGGTCTCCACACCGAGGGGAATGAGTACTTTGCAGAATTCCTGATAGATGAAATTAAAGAAGAGAGGAAAATCCAAAAACACAAATCGCTTCCCAAGATGTCCAGGAGATTGGGAACTGGGTGTGCAAGGGACAGAAGCCAAGTTAGTCCTGAGATTAGCTGGCGAGAGGATCACAATCACATCCAATATTAACAACAGTGTCCCACCCACATTTGACGATGAGCCACCAGAAGGACAGAAAGCCAAAGAACAGCAAGAGCCTGAATTTGCATCAACCTTGAGCTTCACAGTGGAGGTTGTGAAGGAGGATACCAAGAAGGCCCTGGGGCTGGATTGCCACCATCCAGAGGATGAGGTTGGACAGGAAGAAGAGGAAGAGAGTGGCATCTTCTCCACCCAAGAAGTTAGTTTTCAGCCCACCAGTGAATCTGACTGGAAGGATACAAACTGCCCGTTCCACATGGATTCCCTGGGCCGGGCCCTATAGGACCACTTGATGGACTTTCTGGCTGACCGAGGGATGAACAACAGGTTTGCAGATGAGCTGGTGGAGCTCAGCACAGCCTTAGAGCACCAGGAACACATCAACTTTCTGGAAGATCTGAAAAGGTTTGTCAAGTGTCAGTAGGAAGGCCTGAGGTCTGAGGCCCTGCTGGGCCCCCATAGCCCTTTCTTCCAAGAGAATGTTAACTAGAAGCTGCCATGGAGAAAGTGCCATCAAGCATAAATTATATTCCCTAACCCTTTAAAACAACAAAAAAAGAATCTTTTAGAGATAATTTGGTAGAAGGAGCCAAGATGGCAGTAAAAGCAAGGATTGCTTGAGCTCTCCCACAAACCCCTCCAAATACCTGTAAAAAAATGACTTAACAAATTCTAGACCTTCAGAACCCACAAAAAGACATAGCGAAACAAATTTCCAGCCCAAGACAACCAGGAAGGTTGACAGGAAAGGTCTATCAAATGGCACTGGGAGAGGAGCACAATCCAATCTGGGCCACACCTGCACAGACAGGGCAGAGCAGGCCTCAGGGGACTGAATCACTGGCAGCTGTGGTGGTTTCCATACTTCTCAACCCACAAACACCAAAGACAACTTAGAAGGTCAGTGGGAAAGGTCTCTCTGGATCTGGGTGAGAGAGGAGCGTGGTCTGGCCCTAACCCTGGGATTGGCAGAGGTGGGGGTGGTGGCAGCAGTAGCAGATGCTTCTGGGGCTCCAAGACTACAGATGGTGGGGGGATCAAGCAGCTGATCAGAGAGAGAGTGCAGGGATCTCTTTGCTGGATCTGACACAGGATTCTCTTGTCTTACCTTGCTTGGATCTGTGTCACAGTCCTGGTTGGTGGTCCTGGGGCTAGGAGGAACACTGGTGTAGCAGGACTTGTGGTGGCAGTGGAGAGGGAATCCTCCTCACAGTTCCAAGGCAGAAAACAGTGCTTATGGTCACTCACAGACCAGAGCACAGGCCAGGAAAGGAGTCAACACACCTCTCCTTTGATCATACCTCCTTGGGAGAACCAAAAATTTACAGGCCCCAGAAGTATCTCTAAAAACAGGTGCACAAAACCCCTGAAGTTTGGGACAGGACACCCTATACACTGAAAGCAGAGTCCTACCCTAACAAAGACTTACAAAGTCAAATATTTGGCTGGGAAAATGAGCAAACAGTGTAAAAAATTCAGACTATAGGATCTTTTAGAAAAATTATTCTAGTACTGCAAAGCTTTAATTTTGATGTCCAAAATGTTCTCATTCTAAGGGAGTAGGGTAGTTGTGAAAGTTATGAACAAATAAATATTTAAAATATGGAAACACATTGAATCAAAATCTGAGAAAGTGTTTTAAACAGGACTATAATCTTTACCGGATTGTTTGAGAAAACAGCCCCTCTCTGAGGATATCTAGAGATAGGGATTTGCTGGAGCCATGGACTAAATGGACTCACAAAAGCTGATTGCACTAGAATATGCTCTCAGAACACATTTTCAACATGAGCCTTGACACTTCAGAAATTAGCAAAAGCTATACATCAGGGCTTGAGGTGCTTTGTGGATTGTTTGCCAAAAAACAAAAACAAAAACATTCCTAGTTCACCATAGCTCATAGAAAACAGGCAATGGGCTAGATTTTGCCCGTGGGCCACAGTTTGCCAATCCCTGGTCTAAATTTAGAGAAATGATAGAGAAAATGTTAACAAGGCAGATTAAACTTAAAAATGTGTCATACATTTTCTTCAGGGGGTCAATTGTTAAACACTTTCCAGCACACCACTACCCAGAGCCCAGCTAGACATTTCAGTCTACTTCCTTCCATTTTATTTAGAAGGCCAAGGAGGGAAATACTAAGCTGGTATGTTAATACCATAGTGTGTAGTATTTCCAGAGATATCAGTGATGTATAATTTGTATCCTTAGAGTACTATAGGAGAATACTTTCTGATGTTAAATCAGTAGAGGAGAGAGGAAGGTAAAATGCTTGTCTAGCATCCCCTATCCCCTGGTTGATTGGGCTGTCAATGAACATCAGGTTGGACAGCAATAGTGTAACATTCAATTAAAGTCATTAGGGTGCATTGACAGCTCTGTTAGCCAGTGACATTGGTGGATTAAGGAGGAAGTCATCTCTCCTCTGCCAACAGTAAATCCCAGCTTGTGCTTGCTTTTTTATGTTGCTTACAACTACTTCTGGAACCTCATTCATACAATCATGCATAAAACTTTGTTTTTGAATTACTCTGTTTGATCTCCATGTCAGGCGCCCTAGCAGTTCTTAAGGAGAAAGTCACTATACACTACTTCCTATTCTAAATAAGCTAAATGATAAAAAAGTTACTGTTTTAATTATTTCCTATTTGTCCCGTATATACCTTGCTTTGTATATATTTGTTTATATGTTGTCTCCACAATTAGACTGGAAGTTCCGTTAGGGCAGGGACTGTCTTTTGCTTCTTTTTGCATCCCTTAACATAGTATCTGGCACATAGTATTTGCTTAATAAATATTTATTGATTATTTATTTTCACTTTTGAGTTGAAAATATGTTTAAAATTATTTTTAATCCATGCACTAAACTATGCAATTGGCATAATAGATGATCTCCACAATAGTCAAAGTTGGGGCTTCATAGAAAATATGCAAAAACAATCATGAATTAGATAGAAGCATATGGCAAAAAAAGCATGAGATTGGATACCAGAAATTGTATGTTCTAGTCCCAGTTCTGCCACTAATTAGCTGCATGACCTTGAGAAAGTCATATAAATTCTCTGGGACTTGTTTTCAACATCTGTAAAACAAGGAGATTGAAATAAATGGTCCATTAAATTTCTGTGCTACTCAGTTTCAGGATGTTAAGGAACATAAATAAAGCCTCGCCCATAGAGGTTTTAGCTACAGGGTTTATTGAATAATATACAAGTCACATGGCCAAACTCAATCATACAAAAAGAGTAAAAGTTTCTTCTTCAGAGGACTTCTTCCAGACTGACAATATTCAGCTGAGAGATAAGGTTATAAGGTAAGAAATAAAACTATCAGTGGAAATAGGCCTCAAGACCTCCACATCTGAGACTGACACATGGCCTAATTTGTTCTTTTGTTTTAGGTAAAGAAAAGATCACAACATTATGAGCTTTGAGAGGTCAGAAGAGTGAGTGACCAAAAGGTACGAGAGTCAAGTCTATACTGGGCTCTGAATCCAGACATTCAAACTTTGATACCCCAAGAAGTAAGGAAAGACCTCTAGGATGTAAGCTAGTAGAAGTCAAGACAAGTTTCCATCCTTCAATGATGCCATATTTGGATGTGAACTTGGTAGGACCAATATTACATAGAAACTGTATTAAGTCTAAGCCTACTACCCAGAGGTAGTTTAGGAGAGAATTTGCCCATAAAGTGTTTGGAGAGAATTGTTTGTGCCTCTGTGCTTTTGTATCTTCAAAGTAAATATACCTTTCACAAAAGCTTAAAGAAATGATATTTGAATACTTCTGTATACCTCTTTGACATCCATTGAGTTTCCATCAGACTTAATGAAATGAAGCAGCACACATAACTTCTCCTAGAAGGATGGCTGTATCCAGACAATAACAGTTCAACTATCAAATGACCCAGAGATTAAAGTTGCTTCCTTTCTTCATGGCTATCTCTTCCTTGAAGACTCCCTTAACAAAACTTCTTTCCCCAATCCCAGGTGTAACTGTTCTTTTATCTTCTTTCTCCATATTGCTGCTAAGATCATTGGTTGGCATGCTTTCTCCATCAAGCTACAAATTATTGGTGTAATCATTTAATCTGTATTTTCTATTGCACTGCCCCATGTGTTGATTCTCTATTGATTTTAGCTCCTGCACAGTTTTGTTTTTGTTTTATCTGCAAGTGGGGTACTGACAATCCCTTTAGTACATAGATACTGGTTTCTTTCACCTCTTTTGTGAGTCAGACCCACAGGTATACCTTGCCTACAGGTCAAATCTCTCTTCTGAACTACCTTGCTTCTATCTCAACAACCACTCTTTCAGACCTGCCTACTGTTTAAGATGGGGTGAAAAAATTCCTTTCGAATCTGATTATGCCCCCAGCTACTAGCACAGGGGTTTCACTTCTAAGCAAATTGCATAGTAATCAAAAATCTTAAATTAACCTTTTTAGGACTATTGGAAAAGCTGAAGACAATGAAATAGGCAATTAAGGAGTAAAAACCTATAATGTATGCAGAATGTTTTATAAAGGATCTGTGGATCCATATGTGACTCCATAAATAAGCAAATACACCTTATGTAGGCTGAATAGTAATATGCCTGCCACATATGTTTTCAAATGTGTTTAGATGTACTTGTGACTTAAAAAAAAACAACTCAATTATGCAACAGAGTTGTACTTTTTTCAATGTAATTCCTAGTATGAAAACTCTCCCCACTAACTCAGAGCAGATTCTGTCTATGACATTGTTAAGAAGTCCTAACACATTGCCCAGTTAGCATTAGCATATGAACCCCAAATTGTTCTGACTCTAAGCCTAGTCCTCTATCCACTGCACCATGCTGTTACTGTGTTTAATAGAGCAAGTTCATTTTTTAAATTTTTTTTACTAAATTCATGGTATATTTATCATTATGTATTTTCTCAAGCAGTAGAAACTATCAGTACAATTTTTATCATGCAGGTGGTGGGGACTGATTTTATGCATGTTAAAAGGTCTTTGTATTTTTAAAGGCTGGGAATCACTATACCTCATCATACTCTCTCTCCAGAGCCTACATATATTGGGTTAGTTTTTGTCCAGACCTTTCATTTCATTGGAACATAAAGAATCAAAACCAAGATAATTCCCATGGTGTATTGGTACCTCCATAGTAAGAGGGAGGCAGGGAGGGCTTAGAGAAATAGAAAATGAGGTCTGTTTTGGACATCCAATTTGAGTTTTCTTAAAGGCAGTTGGAGATGAGAGATTGATAGTCAGCAGAGAGGTTGATGGAAGATAGGAAGATTTGAGAATCATCAGCATAAAGATGGCAAGTAAATCCATGGGAGCTAATGAGATCACCAAGTATAGAAGGATAAGAGAGGAGGATCTAGGACAGATCCCTCAGGATGACTAGAGAGCATGATCTGAATAACAATCTAGCAAAATATGAAGAACTGGATAAGAATATCTCTTCCTTCCCATCTGACCACTCTTTCTCAATCTTCTTCCCCTAGCTCAGTTCCTGGAACATAGTTAGAATTTAATAAATGCTTATTGACTGATTGACTGAAGATCGGAGTTCAAAGGCAACCTCAGATACCCACTAATTAAATGTGAACCCGAACAAGTCACTAAATTTCTGCCTTAGTTTACTCATCTGTAAAATGGGGAATAACACCTACTTCCCAGATTTGTTGTGAGGTTCAAACAAGATAATCTTTGTAGAGTGCTTTGCAAAACTTAAAAAGCACTGAATACATATTAGCTATTATTTAGAAGAGAAAAACATATTTAAGGAAGTGAATAACTGGCTAAGAAAAAGGTGTCTAAGAAAGGGATTTGAATTTCTGCATTATAGCAGGGAAGGAATGCACTTGGAGAAGTGATAAAGAGAGGAAAATCATACATACTCTGACATTTCCTCTAGATTTGTGGGGAAAAGATTTCAAAGGCTTAGAGAAAGGATAAGTGGATTCCAATAGGTTGATATTTTGGAGAACTAAGACGAAGAGGAACTTCCAAATGATATAATATTTCTTAAATACTTAGCACAGTGCCTGGCACATAGAGGGTAATATATAAATGTTAGGTATTATTATTGTTATATATTATTATATGATTTTTTTACTCATCCTGAAGAGTAAAATAGAAATGAAATGAGTTGAATAGTTCACCCTTTTGCTGGTTATCATCATCCCATTCCATTCGGATGATCTCTTCTTTGCTTAACCTGTTTTTCCCGGTACATACATACACAAACATGTGCATGCATGTGTGCACACACGTGGACACACACACACACACACAATTTTCCCTAATTATCCTCGCTAGCCTGAGCCCATTCTGGTCTTACTGCTCCTGACACAGTCCTCATAGGATGAGACTACTCTTTTTTTCATTCTGATTTGTTTAACATTGCTTCTATCTTCTCTGTCTTTTTAAGTATTATTTTTAAATGAGTTCCCTGTACATCCACAGAAGTCTCTTTGGGCATCTCCCCTTTATTCTCATCATCAGAATAGTTTCTGCTTAGGTCTTTAGAAATGGTTACAGAAGTGAAACATTTAAGTTAATGTATGAATGTGGACACACACACACACACACATATACGTGTGTGTGTATGTACATATATATGTGTGTGTGTGTGTGTGTGTGTGTGTGTGTATACATGTATACCTCTCAAACATATGTGGCCAGGGCACACACAAATAGAAGTATGCCTTAATGAACTTATGTGGCCCAGACACACACATGGGAAAATATCTTATTCCTTTGACTTTATATGGCCACTGATGTAATCAATCTGCTCCTATCAGGCCTGCTCCTTGCTGCCCTTTGCCACTGAATCATGCTTCTCTGATCCCACAGGCACTGCTAGCTACTTGTCAGGTGCAACTTGACTGGCCATGTCATCATGGAGCTTCTCTCTTAGTCTAGCACCTGGCTTTATCTTTCTAAATAAGCTAAAGTGTCAAAGTTCCTCAATGGAAGAGTGGGTTCTCCCATGCTTTTTTAAAGTCCCAAAGCATTGTGCAAGTATTTTAAAAAAAGTAACAGCATAACAACATTTAACTCTCATTCATAGGACACCCAAAAATCATTCCTGGAGGAATGATAGTGGGAAAACTGCCCAGATTTGTTTTTCTCAGGAATGATCTGCCTGTTCCTCTCAGAGCCTTAGTAAGAATAGGCTTTCAAAAGCAAGAGGCTCTTTGCCCCATATGACAAGCTCTTCAGGAACACAGAGCAGAGCCATTCCTACTGAGGTAGCACCTTCAAACTCGTCTATTTTTTAAACCATATTTCCTGGTTTCTGGGGTTTGCCTTTAAGACCTCACTCTAGCTTAGGTCAGGAATTGCATTGGCCTTTTTAATCTATGATGATCATACTACACTAAAGCAGCATTTATTCTAAAGGCAGCTTTCTCAACAAGGGAGTTTTTGGGTTCCAGTAAAGTTAGCTTTTTGATTCTGAGATCCTCTTAGCCTTCCACTCTTCCAGTCAAATGAGTATGTAGGAGGTAAGAGGAGAAGAGGGATTGAGAAAAATATAGCTAGACTTATGGAACAAGGTCATTGTCTTTCTCCATCTTATATCACACTTCTGCCTTCTTCATATACAGTCAATGTAATATATGTGTCCCTAAAAATCACTTCACCATACAAAATAGCATAATAAAAACCACCAGACTTATGGGGCAATGGGGTTAGGATCACAACACTCAAAAAACTTCACCAGTGGCATTTGTTAAAAGAAACCTAATAAAAATAGTAGCATAGTTTTACACATGTTAAATGATTAAGAAATGCATGCATACTACAATAAATAAGAGCTGTGTCTGTGACCTCAGGCTACTGCTCAGCCTGTGCCCCAGTTCTCAAAGGGTCCACCCAGGCTGCCAACTAGGCAATAAGACAGCCTAGACAGGCAGCAACTCCAGAGCCCCCAGCCTTGCCTTTGGTGGAAGATGGGGGAGTGGATAAGAGAGGAGCATCCCTCCTTAACCCACAGCTCCTAATGCACCAGAAAATATATGTATGAAATATGGTGCTTTACTTTGAAGATGACATGAAGTTTGCTGGTGGAAGTTGTTTTCAGAAAGCTTTCAGCTTGTGAGTCATTGTGAAGTGGTAGTTTTCTGTTTTTTCTCAATGTTTCTCTCAGATGAAATCTCACATAAGCAAACACAAAATTTAAGCTATGCTCAGATCATTCCATAATATATCAAATGAACAAATTCACATTTTCAAAACAAGGGTTGGAGAAGAACTGACTTTTTATATAATCAGTAAAGCCTTTTCAGGTTCTAGCTCCCTTATCACAAGTATTCAAAAGGCAATCATGTGGATAAGAGAATATAGATTTATTCTGCTTGGTCCCAAAGGACAACACTTGGAACAGTAGGTGGAAATTACAGAGACAAATTTAGAATTGATGTAAGGAAATAAATTCTCACTCATTGGAGTTTTCCAAAAATGAAATGTCCCGCTTTGAAAATTAGTGGATTTTCCCTCATTGGTGGCTGGACAGTGACTTGTTGGGGACATAGTAATAGGAATTTGGGGTTAGGTCAGGTATGATTTGGATTAGATGGCTTCTTGGATTCTGCATGTGAGATTAATATTCTTTGCTCTATAGAAATCAAGCACCCTAAAAGAATGGACAGTGGGTGGAGGGATGAGAGATAAGACAAACACACAAGGAGAAAAGGCTATAAGGGAAAACAGAACCTAAGACAAGTACTCCTTGAGAATTTTATCTAGGACTAGCCTCATCTGTCATCTACCACTAAAGGCAGTTATACTTTGTCATCCAATTAGTGGCATGCTAACATTTCCTGTTTCCTGCTGCTTTCCTTGGGGATAGGTATATGCTTAGGTCAAGTCCAGAAGGGTATGCATTCTGAGAAACCAGATCAAGTGTTCCAGCTGACTTTAATGAGCTCCTGGAGGCAAGGAGAGAGTTTTGGGTGATACAGACTGAATTAAAATCAGGATACCTATACTTGCTCTGTAAAATGTGTGTGTGTTTGTACTTAGTGTCACAATGGAAGGGACATGGATTGTGTTCTCTAATAATGTGAGTTTCCCTTAGGTGATTCCTCTTTCCGGAAAAAAAAAAATATGTTTTAAATGCAGAGGGGATGGCAAGTCACTGGATGTTTTACCTATAGGTTTGACAGTTTTCTCTTAGACTTCCACTGCAGCCTGTAACCAAAATACTTATTTTTGCCTGTGTTTCATCACAAGATGAACCATAAAGAGTTAGCCTCAGTTAGAAATCCTACAAAGCAAAGAAGGAGGATACTCCTGCTTCACACAAGAAAATTAAGTTCTGGCAATCCTGTAAATTCATCCTGAAATGACATCTTTATTTTGATTGAGTGACAAATAACTTCTGACTTAAAGCAGAAAATTATGTATATGCTCTTGGGATTAAATTGTTCAGGGTAAAGCATTTAAGAATAAAAATGTGGCATTCAGTTCCATGTTCCTCACTGATAATGTTGTTAAGTTTGAAGGCATTGCTCCTCCTGGATGTTACAGGGGTGACAGAGAAATCTCACACTGCAGCTTAAGTAAAAAAAAAAAATTCCTGGAGATAGCACAAGGCTATCCCAATGGATGAAGTTAAATATGATAAAAGAACCCAAACTGGGGTCAACCAAGAGTGTCAGTCCAAAAAAACTAATAAGCAAAGCACCTTGATTCTTTTCTTTCCATTAAAGCTAAAAGAGACCCCCAAATCGCCTTAGCAATACCTATTGTGATGGTCTATAAAAGTTCGTAAGATATGGGTGTGCCCTAGGGCAGGGGCTGAAGGTTGGAGAGGTGTCACAGGAAGAGAAAAACTGTCATGAATAGTAAGGATCCCACAGGGAGCAAAATACCTCAGTTGAGATCCAGCTCCATGGACAAAAAAGGAATAGTTGGGACGTTAAAATATAAGAATGATGGGCTCTCAAATAGCATGGAGCACACCTAACAAGGGATGGTAAAAATGTATTTGCCTGAGGTCTTGCAAATCTAATCAAAAAGACTTTAAACTGAAAAGGAAAGGGGAGGAAGAAAAGTGCCTGCATATATCCACCAAGCTATATAAACACAGACAGTAGCTATAAGTATAGCAGTAGAAACCATCACCACCCCATTCCCAGGAGACAAAAATCCAAGAAAGACACCCACAATAAAATCCATGGCTATAGCTATCATATCATAAACACAAAAAATAGATAGTGAGAGTGAAAGAGACTCTGACACAAGGAGGCAAATTTGATTTCAGAGATATCACTGAAACTTCATGGAACGAGTCTTAACTATTGGAAGGGCTCTTGATTTAAAGGAGTAAGACAGGGTAAATACCAGGAGATATATAGTTAGATCTTATAGACATATAGAAATGTAAGCTATATCTTGTATATGTGTACAATAGAGGAAAGAGAGAAGGAGAGAGACGGAGAGAGAGAGAGACGGAGAGAGAGAGAGAGAGAGAGAGAGAGAGAGAGAGAGAGAGAGAGAGAGAGGAGATCTTTAGTCTACTGATCTCCAATCCCAGGCATGTATTTAAACTCTTACTTCGTTTATTAAGTGGAAACAATAATGCTCATAATGCATACTATGTAGGGCTATTGTGTCACAAGGTTGTTATAAGCATCCAGAGGCCTTTTCTCAGTCTTCATCCTTTTTGACCTCTCTGCAATATCTAAAACTGTTGGTCACTCTCAATTCCTGGGTAATCTTTTTCTCTCTGGGTCTTCATGATCCTATGTACTTTTGGCATTCCTACTTCTCTGGCTACTACTTCTAGTCTCTTTTTCTGGATCATTACCTAGAATGCTAATTCAGGGTATATGCCAAGGTTCTGGGCTCTACTCTCTCCCTCTCTCTCTCCCTCCCCTTCTCCCTCTCCCTCGACAATTTATGAGTAGACAAGAAGCAGATTTGAGTTGGACAGATTGCTCCTGAAAAGATTAGGATGGTAAGGCCTCAAATAGAGAGTTGTGAGTTGCCCTGAGAACATTCACATTCCGCTCATGTGTTTCCCAGTTAGAGCTCTGTAAATGTGTATCCAATCTTCCCCACGGAAGATAATGTGACCTAGGTTTATGGATGGGTTGTATTGTTTTGATTATTAATACATTTGCCTTCTATTAAGTAAATATGTTGTGACTATTATTCTTGCTTTTATCTAAGCATTAAATACATATTTTAGATTGGATTTAGAGGGTTTCACAATGACCAATTTTGTATAAATGGAAAGCATGCTAGTGGGGACTTGGGATCTATAGAGGCAAGTAGTAGGAGATTGTTTTCCCCCACAAAAGTGTTACCCCAGAAGTATGAGAGCATTTCAGCCATAGTTGCGTAGTAGTGGCTTTTCTCTGGGACTCATAGACCTGAAGGTATTGTGGTTTATTGAAGTAGCCCAGGGAAAGGTGGGGGACTGTACCCACATAGGTATTATGCCCCAAGCCCACTGCTGTTTCTAATTTCCCTTTTCCTGTTGAGGACACCATCATCTGTCCAGTCATTCAAGTGCTCAGCCTCAAACGTATACCCAAGTCCTTACCATCCTCTATTTCTATATGCCATTAGTTGTCAAGTTTTATCGATTTTACCTCCATGACACCTCTCACATTCTTTGCCTTCTGTCTGCTCACATAGATATCACCCTAGTTCTTACCTGAACTGTTATAGTAGTCATGGTCTCCATGCCTCAGGTGTTTCCCCTCTCCAACTCATACTCCACACATCTAGTCAGTAAGGAATACCTCCCTGGTCAATAGCTCCGCTGATTCTCTATTATATCTAGAATAAAATACAAACTCCTTTATTTGGCATTTAGAGTCCCTTATGAGCTAGCTTTAGTCTCCTGTCTCTCTGCCTTTGGACAGGTGAGCTGGAAAGTTCTACAGGAGGGTTGCAGGATGTTGAAAAGCCTTGGTTTCATGCAAGGCAACAACGAAAAGCAGGAAGTTTCCATTTCAACCTCTAAGTGAGGAAAAATACTAAAAATCTAAGTACCATATGTTTAAAGGAATATAGCACTAGTCTAGTCTTATCCTCTTCATAATCATTCATCCTATTGTGGGGATAGTTTGACATAATATCCAGGTAGCTAGGCAGTGTAGTTGATAGAGTGCTAGAACTGGAATAAGGAAGACCTGAGTTCAAAACTAGCTTCAGATACTTACTACCTGTGTGTCCCTGGGCAAGTCATTTAAACTCTGTTCCTTCATTTCCTCATCTCTAAAATGGAGATAGTAATCATCATTTAGTGTTGAGGAAAGATGACTTGGGGGGGGTCATGATAACTATCTTCAGACATCTGAAGAGCTAACATATACAAGAGAGATCCTGTGAGCCTCCGAGAAAAAGACTCGAAGCAAAGGATAAATCTGCAGAAACATTTTTAGACTCATCATGAATCCAACTGTTAGGATCCAAAATGGCAAAAGGGAGCATGCTTCAAGAAAGCTTCCCAATTCCTTTCTCCCAATTCAAAAGATATGTAGAGTGAGAGGGCTGCCAATCCTTCCCTAAAAAACCCAAACTCCCACAAGACATGAGCCCCATCACACAGATTTTGGTCAATCCAGCCAGCCAGTACTAAGCTCAGACATCTCTATAAAACTTAGAAAGATGCCTTTGGAATGACCTGCTTACTTTGTACAGTGCTAGCCCAGATCCCAGCTCAGGGTGAACATTTCTTTCTCCCTCATCTCTCACTAGAGGTTGATTTGAGAATACTGAAATCCACAGGAAGAGGAGATGCATTCCCAATTTTAATTTGTCAACACACTTTTCATGATCCAAATGAACATTAAGTCATTGCTGTATCTCCAATTATTCTTACTCCCTCTCACTAGAGATATTTAGGCAAACTAAATGGCCACTTATTGAAGGGATTCCTGTACAAGTACAGTTTGGAATAAATGACCTTCAAGGTCCCTTCCAACTTTGAGATACATTACTCTGTGACCTTTACCCCACTTTGCCATTCCCCCATACACATACCCACACTTTGCCTGGCTCCTTCCTACCACAATTCTCTGTGTTCTGACTGCCTTTACCTCTTGTTACCAAGTGTCTTTCTAATGACTCTTGTCTGAGCTCATGGGCTCACTGGCATATCTAGGTCAGGAGAGTCCATGGCATATCCATGGGCCATTGCTCACTACCAAAATATAATATGATGAGGCAAAGGGTTTGGGATGGCGGAGGGAGAGAACATAAGCTACCTTAATAAAAGGGTGTGAACACAAAAAAAGCCCAAGAGAAGAATCACTTCAGATGGACATCACTTGCTAATGTCCTTGGTTGAGAACCTCCTGACTTCAGGACATACCTATCCATCTTGAGGGGGCTATCTCTAGTCGGCCTGATCTATATCTTACCACTGGACCCAGCTTTCTCTGGAGTAGAAAGTGAGGCTGGTGACCTTGCACAGCCCTCCCTCACTTAAATCCAACTGACTTGCAAGTCATGGTATCATCTTCCTGATGTCATGGTCCTCTTCAAGAATGAAGGACATGTTTGTTACAACAAGGGATTGAACTTGAAATCTCTGCCCTTCACCACAGCTTTCTATTTCTACTCCTTTTTTCTGTGGAGTTAGGTATGCCCAAGAAAACTTAATTCTAGACATGATCTGGCATCTAGTTTACCTGCCTATATGGACCCCAATTTGGATGGCCACACAAATAAAACACTTCCACCAATTTCTCAGGTCCACAAGGTACTACCTTACTTCACTCTTTCCACAGACTCACATCATCTCCACTGTGAGAAGCATGAATATTCTGATTCAGTTGACCTCAGACCTCTATTCTAACCACTAAGTATTACTATTCTCTATCTAGCTCCATCCCCACATCCTTTCATTACGGTCAAGTAGGGAAGTTCCAAATGGCTATATCTGAAGAGGTGAACATTCTTTCTGTTGTTGACAAATAATTCTATTACTTTCATTGTTATCAGGATTAAGGGAATGTCCTCTAGGTTTATGGCTCAGCACTAGGAAATTTCAGAGTGTTATGGTGTACTTTTCTTATCTCTGTGAACATAGAGCCACTACTTTATCTCAAGTTATTCCCTAACTTCTTTCCTTTTTCTGTCCCACCCCGTTGGTGGTGGGTTTTTTTGGCTTGTTTGCTTTTTTTTGTTTTTTGGTCCCTTTCATTTACTTCTTGGTAGAGCAAAACCAAAAGAAAATCAAACCAGCTGCTGTCTAGCTTGGAGGCATTGCTGGATACAGGTCAATTTTCAAGTATTGGCAGGTATCTCTTAATACTAGAGGGTCCCTCATGAAACACACGATAACACAGCTGTGAATAATTAGTATTGTTAATAGATTAAGGGATCTAGGAAAAGAAAGTTAAGCTTTGAGTCAAAGCTTAGGATTCATCTATGTGAAAAAAAAGACAGCAGGATATTTAGCTACTCTGATGAGTTTCAGAAAGAAACATTTTATGCTATGAATTCAAAAGAAGATGAGAAAACCTAGTGTGTGAAACTTTAAAAGTTGATGGAGGGTAGGCAGGGAAACATAGTCCAAGCAGAAGTATCTTAAGAGTTATTAGCTACTTCATTTGGCTTTGTATTGCTGCTATCACTGGATATTATCCATATACTGAGGAATAAATGGGATGGTGGTTAGGTTAGAAAAGTGCTAGATAAATTGTGAATCAGTACAGAAATGTAGGGTATTATTATTGGTTTATTGGTTTCAAGAGGGGAAATGATATGGTTAACACAATTTCAGTGGTAACTGGGTGTGGTTTTGTATTATCTTAAAAACTAGTCAGTGGCTTGGAAATAAAAGAAATGATATTTTATGTGCTTTTCTTTGTCTTTCCAAACCAAACTATTGAACAAATAACATTACTGTTAACATTTGCTGAAAATTAAGAATTAGATATGCTCCTCGCCTAATGCAAATGATTCCAAAGACTTCTGTTTTCAATTGTATGAAGAGTTTTGTGATCCTTTTTTTCTGGTTAGTTCTCTTGAAAGTTTCTGGAAAAACTTCTGAGTGACTCCAGTCAGGAAAAAAAAGGTCAAGCAAGATAACCTTCCCTACAGAACCTTGGCTTGCAATGCTGCTGTTTAACCAGAAAAGAGCCAAATAGTCCAGAGCAAGGAAGGTGACTCCTCCTAGTCTTTTCTTATCTCCACTGGGCTTTTAGTCAAGAGTATTTATCATGATTAAGTAGAGAGGTCAGAAAATCCAGGTTGTAAGATTTTACTGAGAGGTATAAGACAAAGGTCATAACATTTCATATTTTTATAGCCAGCATAGTATATATGCATATATATATATATACACATATATATGTATGTCTATATGTGCATACATACATATGTGTGTATGTGTGTATCAGAAAGGTTGGAGGGGTGAATCTTTTTTCTATGTATTGTAGTAGAGCCATAGGGACATTTACCTCAGCCAGGGGTTATGAAGAGTCCTAAGAACTAAAACAGGTTTCTAACCATAAGTTATACAACAGTTGAATGAAAAGACCCAGAGGAGATGGTGTGATATTTTTTAGTTTTAAAAGAAATACAATTTAGAGAAGAGTTCAGAAGTCAACAAGCATTTATTAAGTACCCACTATGTGCTAGGCACTGTGCTAAGTACTGAAGAAGTTCAGAAGAGGTTGATAGAAGAATTCTAGGAAGATTTCAAAGGACAGTTCTGGGTCTTTCTATCTTCTGGTACAGTCTGGTTGAGGATAAGACTAAAGGGACCCTTCCAACCATTGACTATGGAGCTGACGGAGAAGATTGCAGGGAGTTTCAGAGTTATCTCATAACTAGATTGTGAGTTCCTTGAGGGCAGATACTATCTTTTGCTTTTATTTGTATCCTCAACACTAAACACAATGCCTAGAACATAGCAGGTCCTTAAAAATGCTTTTTGATTGACTGACAACCTACAATTACTGATTTTCATAGCTATTACTAATTTTCAGAGATATTGGCTAAGATTGCTTCTTAGTGATACTTGATAGTAACAGTGAACCAGTGTGCCCTTTTCAGATTTTGGCAATTTTGAGGATTGAAAAGGGAAGAGACAAGATGAATGAGAGCCATATTCACAGAAATAAGCAATTACCCTGGATTAAGCACTTAAGTGTCTTGTTTCCCAATTGTTCATTTGCATATGACCAACAGGAGAACTTTTGGTTGAAACCTACAGAACTCTTAACCACAAAACTGTTTTGTGATTGTTGGACAACTATGCATCACCTAGTTGTGGCTTAGCTAGCAGAAATGAGGATTTAGTGACATACTTACTAATCACCACAAGCTGGAGTAAGGTTTCTCACTGAGAGGACCCAACCTTGAGGCAATGCCTCTTTGTACTGCCATCTTCTGGCTAAAGGAGTTTGTTGATAAAAGAGGGGCTGACTATACCTGATTATAACTGATTGATTATAACAATATGTCTGAAGTACAGAAGGAATAAGAGAGGTTTGTTAACTCTCTCAGGGGATGGTGGAGGTGAATACAAGAGATGGTAAGAGGAACTGTAATTAGAGTATGCTTAGAATATATTATTTTGGGGTCATGAGTGATCCTGAGAATAACTGGAGTTGGTCAACTAGAGCAGAGAGCTATGGATAGTGGAAAATCTTTAGGAAAACCTGGAATAGTAGCAGGAAGCAGTGAAGATCAACAGGTGGTGAGGATTAGGTCTTGCAGAAAAACTCAGGAAAAGACATCAGCAGTTTTCCAGTATCAGTATCAGTACCAGTCAACAGTCATCAGTCATCATTTGCCACTACATGTGTGCCTTGACCACTATGTCCTCTCTCTCTCTCTCTCTCTCTCTCTCTCTCTCTCTCTCTCTCTCTCTCTCTCTCTCTGTCTGTCTGTCTCTCTCTCCATATATATATATAGATATATATATATATATAGATATATAGATATAGATATATAGATATATTTGTAAGTATGACACAGGTGTCTTAGACATGTGTTTCCCATTTGTGGATGCCCCACACTTGATCCCTAGAAAGTTCTACTCTTTCCACTGAGTATATATGTATTTTGGGGAGAATAAGTTCAAGATTTATGGAAAAAAGTGTAGCATTGTTCCATTATTTGCAGTGTTATTTAAAATGCCTTTATTGTAAACTAAATGCAATCTAAGGTTGATAGGGAAAAGTAAAATACATTGGTAAGAGCTCATGAGCTAAGTTTTAGAGAGCATTATAATCTTCAAAGTATCTAGAAGCTGGGGTAGCTAACTAAAGCCCCAGAGTGAGGGTTCCCTATGGGTTATACTTCTTTTTGCAAATGTGTGACTTGGAGGACCTCTTCATCTATAGAGAATCACTCCCCCATTTGGATTCTGTACTGAATATTTTCCATCCAATAAGCAATATAATTCAAAAAGCATTTGTTAAGTTCCTAAGGCATCATGCTAGGTGCTAGAAATAAAAATAAATTTTAAAAAATTCTTTCTTTTCCAGGAGGTTTCTACTGAGGTGAAGGCTATAATAGTGTCAAATATCTTCGGGGAGCATGCATCTCCTCCTACATGCTTCATTTGATTGATAATCAGAAAATCATTTTCTCTAACTCAATCTCATCCCTCGGAGTATTGATAATTTTTGAGAAATTGTCCTAAATGAAAAATCCAACCTTTTCCCTATTGGGAGTGTGATATTTGCCATCACTCTATAAGTTCATTTTCGATGCTATATTTCAAAGATTTCTCATGGACAAAGGAGATTCCAGAGATACCCTTGTTTGGAGATAACATTGTGTTTATTATATCAAATTCCCGAACATTGCAAAGCCCTCTAAATAGCATTGATAGTCATTCAAAAGAGTTGAACCTAACTATTCATTGGGGGGGAGGGCAGAGAGGAAGTAAAGAAGGAAGAAGAAAAATGACTTTATGTACTATGATATGTAGTTGGATGGACAAGCCAAATAAGTGGACCATTGTAATAGATAGCTAGATAGATAGGGTGGACTTTGAACTTGGCCCAGAGTTAAATAGGAAGAGGAAAGTAGATTGAGAAATTTTAATAACTTCCTTTGAGAAATTGTGTAGTGTTTTTCATGTCCAAGGATTAGGGATAGGAAGAGTTTCATTGATATAAGAAAATCCCAGGGGAGGAATCCCTCTCTCCCAATGCAGGTTGGCACTTTCTCTGCAATTTATAGTCTTAAAAAGTTTCACAGAACACTGAAAGAGTAAATAATTTGCTCAGGGTCACACAACTAGCATGTATTTGGGACAAAACTTGAATTTAAGTCTTCCTGACTCCAGAGCCAGCTCTCTATCCATTATACCAAATTTCCTCTTATAAGGCTAGTTCTTGGGAAGCTATTTAACCCCAGCGCATTGCCTGGAATTAGAATGTGTTGCTACTAAAGAGACAGTGTTCTCTTATGATCATGGATCATAAGATTATAAACACAGAGCTGAAAGGGTCTTTAGAGGTCGTTCTGTCAGAACACTCGTTTTGTAAATGAGGAAACTGAGCCCCAGAGAAGTTAAATGATTCGTCTAAGGTTACACTTACAGCTTTGTAGTTCAAAAAGCCTTGCCCTTTAAAAGGATAGCTAATTAACTGGATTTATCACTCTTCCCTGTAATTTGTTTTAATAAAAATAAAATAGCCAAATATAGGTATCAAGAAGTGTTATCAAATGCTGTCTTTAGAAAGGAAATGGAATTTAGAGCAATATTTAAAGAAATATAAAGACCTGGGTATAATTAGTAACTTTACTAAATTTAATGCGTTCTCAATTAGTGCTTATTTTAACCCTGGCTCTATCCCTGGGTTTGAATAGTACTATCATCTTACAAAAGTGCCTTTGAATTAGTTATGCGTATTCAGGGCAGGGTGCCAGGGATTGGGGAAGGTTCAGAGGAAGACACTGAACCCCACAATTGTGACAATAAAAGGCCTGGGTTCTTACTCACCAGATCACAGATACAGAGCTAGAATGGACCCTAGCATCCAAACATCCATTTTACTGATGAGAAAACAGGCCCAGAGAGGTCAAAAGACTTGCCTAGGGTCACCCAGACAGCTGTTAGAGGCAGGATTCAAACTCAAGTCTTCCTGATTCCAAATCTAGAGCTCTGTGAATTAACACCATACTGTTAAGTCTTCCACCATTCTGCCATATGTACTTGCCTAAGTGATTTTATCTCTCTGAGTCTCAATGTTTTCATTCTTCAAATGAATTGGGGACCAGCCTAGATGACCTCTAAGGTCCAACCATCAAAAGATTTATTTCCATCCCCCCACCGCTCTGTCTTTTAGTTCATTGCCTCTCAAAGCCAAAGATCACTCTATTCAAAAGTTGTACATTGAACGTTCCTTTAGCAACCAGTACACACACCAGATTGCTTTAAAACTGCCTTATTTGAGTTCTTTAAGACAGCCATACCTTTACAAAACACAAGAACTTAAAACTAATATGTAACATGGTTTCTTCATAGATAGCTTCTCAATGCAAATGGCAAAAGCACAGAGAGTCATGAGAAAAAAAAATTTTTTTCTATGCATAGGGAAGGTTTTCAAGCAAAGTACAGATCACCACCAACCAGTTAAAGCCGTGCTGTAGATTGCTCTTCTTGGAATTCTGCTTTGTATTTTACATTTTGAAATATTCTTCTTAAAAGCACTTGTCAAGAAGAGAAATTGTCAGCACCCACTCATACACTCTGTTTTCTTCAAAGGAACAAAAAAAAAAAACAATTCACCCTCAAGTCAATGAATATTTGCTACTTCAAAAGCAGCAAAAATTAAAGCATGCCAACAGTTGCACCCTCTTCTTTTAGTCCTCAAATCCTATTATTAAGAAGCAAATATTCAAATAACAGAAAAAAATTGAGAAATAGGTGGTTTTCAGCCTGAGTGAAAACACATTCATGTATTTTCTATATGAAATGTAAAATAGCCTGGGATCTTCAATTCAAGGGCAGCCTCATTAGATGAACAATGTCATTTTTGTTTTAACTCATTATATCTAACACTTAGAAATTCCATTAATGTAATTAATGGAATTCAATTGGAAAAAGTGGAGGAGGAAATAACCCCCCTACTTAATTGGGGTTTTTGTGCAACAAGATTTTGATGTTCAGCATTGAAGCAACCAAGTTTGCTCATTTTTCAGCTGAGGAAACTGAGGCCCAGAAAAGTTGTTAGCAATAATAGTCATAACTAACATTTATATACTGCTTTAAGATTTGCAATGTACTTTTTACATATTATCTCATTTAATCCTGACAACAGCCCAGTGAGATAGTCATTACTGTGTCTTCATTTTATAGGTGGGTAAATTGAGTTAAGCTAATAAGTGGTTGAGTTAGGATTTGAACTCTGGTTTTCCTGACTCCAAGTCTGATGTGGTATCCACGACACCCCCGGCAACTTTTTTTGAAATAACTTGGGTGACAAGTAACATATTCAGGATTGGAACTCAGTACATCACACCCTTGGCAAGAGGGTTACAATGGGAATTCCTTTCACATATAGGTTACATTAGATGGCCACTGAGATCCCTTCCAGTTCTCAAATTCTGTGACGAGATCTAGCGCTTTCTCCACACCACTCTGTTTAATTAAATTCAACAAATGCATTTAGTGGCTCTTGTGTACAAAGCATTGAGCTAGGTGCTAGGGGGTCCAAAGTCAAATGAAACTGTTCCTGCTCTCTAGAGAAACTAATATCTTTCTGGAAAGATAAAATATCTACACAGAAAAGGACAAAGCAATGTAATTTCAGGAGGGAAAGCGTATAAACAATGGATGTGGTCAGGGTCTGTATCAGAAAAGGAAGCCAGTGTGAGGTGGCACCTTAGCTGTGTTTAATGGCACGTAGAGATTTTTAGGAAATGGTGAGGAGAGGAGGATACATTTCAGACACAAGGGTGAGCCTGTGCAAAGACCTGGGGACAATTGACACAAAGGGGAACTGTTAGTTATGGTCCAATTTGCCTGGAAGAGAGGATTTGGGAAAGAAAATAAGAGTAAATAAGCCTAGAAAGGAAGGTGAGAATCAGGTTTTGAAGGGCTTTAAATGTCAGACTAAGGATGTTTTTTATCCCAAAGGCAATAGAAAGTCACCAAAGATTTTTAAGTAGGATAATCACATGGTCAAATCTGTGTTTTAGGAAAACAGAGATGTCTATGTGGACTTCCATATGTATTACTGCTACTATCAACTCGTATTTATATAGCACTTTAAGATTTATGAAGCCCTTGCTTCTTAGAAAAAATGTTCTGAGACAGGTAGGTAAATAAGTACAAGTATTATTCACATTATATAGATGGGGAGAGGGTAAAATAAGAATTAATATAACACCTACTATGTTCCAGACACTGTGCTGAGTGCTTTCAAATATTATCTCATTTGAGCTTCATAATGACCCTTCAAGGTAGGTGATATTATCCCATTTTATCGTTGAGAAAGCTCAGGTTAAGTGACTTACCCAGAGTCACACTATACCTGGTAAGTGTGTCTGAAGCCAAATATGAACTCAGGTCTTTCTAACTTCACTCTATATACTGTGCCACCTGATATTCAGAGAAGTAACTCATCTATAGTCACACAACTAGAACTGAGATAGGAACCCAGATTTCTGTACTTTCTTCTGGTTCTTCTGACCTGACTGGTCACCCCTCCTAAGACTTCTTTGCTGGCTTATTATCCGTAAGACTCCTCCTAATTATGAGTTTTCCCCAAGGCTTTCTATGGACCTTCTTCTCTCAACTCTCTCTCTCTCTCTCTCTCTCTCTCTCTCTCTCTCTCGCTCTCTCTGTCTCTGTGTGTCTCTGTCTCTGTCTGTCTGTCTCTCTCTCTCTCTCTCTCTGCCCTCATAAGTTCCCATGAGTTTAATGATCATATCGATATGGATGACTTTCATATCTAGATACCTGCATCAGCAAGCACCCTGGCACACCCAGGATGGCCTGCTGGCACAAGTTCTTTGATCTGCTTTCCTAAAGGAAAGGCGACTTTTAAAGGGGTCAACAATCCTACTTTAATTACAGAAAAGTAGAAAATACAAGCAGAGAAATTAGCATAGAGATTCAACAGACCAGGCTCCAACTGTCTGAACAGACTAATACAACCACCTACATATACCACCAGATCAGGAGAGCACTAACTTCTGAGTAGTCGGGGGGCTCTTAACAAACAGCTACTCAGAGTCCTGTCTAGGGAATCAAAAGGTCCTTCTCATGAGCAAGCCCCCAAAGCAAAATTTCATGTCAGAATATATATATATACACTTTTGGCTAATAGGCTCAGAGCAGAAGGTATCATAACCCTTGTGACTACAGTGCCTACTTAGCTTAGTACCAAAAGGTGTGAAAGCCTTCCTACAAGCAAGCCTCCCCATAAGCAAACCTCCCCCTAAGCAAGCTCCTCCTTAGGCACATTCCTCCCCCAATGAGCTCTATGTGACTCAGGATGTATCACAGCTAGGCCAGAGTTCAAAGCAGCAAGACATCTGTGATTGAACACATGTCACATAGGCCTATTAATGAATGGGGAAGATCTTCATATTCCATTGACATTACAATGCCCAGGCTCAGTCTCTCCTCTGAGCTTTAGTCTCATGCTACCAACTACCAAATGGATGTTTCTGGATGTCCCAGAGAAATTGCAAATTGAATGTATTGAAAACAAAGCTTAAAATCATTTCCCCCAAATCTGCTCACTTCCAAAGTTCTCTACTTCCGTCTAAGGCACTACCATTCTTCCAGTCTCTCTGGCTAGTAGCCTCAATGTCATCTTCAGCTTCTCACTCTCATCCACACCATAAATCCTATCAGTTGCCAAACTGTGCCATTTTACCTCTGTGACATCTAAGAGTGCATTGGTAAACGTTTAACAATTGACTTTTCAGGGATGTATTCAGGACATATTTTTCAGTTTATTTTTAACATTTGCTCTATCACTTCAAGTCTCAGCAATCAACAAACAATAAATCAGCCTTTGATTTGTAGCCTTTGCTGATTGTTGAGCTGTAAATGCTCGTGTTGAAAATTTATCAATTGGCTGAGCCGCTTCAAGCTGGCTCCAGCACACTATTGATCACATCCTTCCTTCAGGACATAATTTTTTTTCTCTCTATTCACACAGCTAGTTCTTCAGTTACTCTCTTCACCTCTCACCTAGATTAATCCAACAGTCTTCTAATTGGACTCCCTGTATTAATTTTCTCTCCAAGCCATTCTATCCTCTACACAGATGACAAAGTGATTTTCCTTAAACTCAGGTTTCACTCCCCTACTCAAAAACTCCAGTGGTTCCCCATTGTCCCTAGGATAAAATATTAGCATTTATGTTTAGCTGTGAAAGCCCTTTACAACCTATTTCCTGCCTTTTTGGATATTACCCTCCCTTCAGTACTAGGCAGCTAAATGATACAGTGGTTAGAACACTGGAGAAGAGTCAGGAAGACATGAGATCAAATTTTGCCTCAGACATTTCTTAGCTGTGTGACACTGGGCAAGACATTTAATCTCTGTTTGCCTCAGTTTCCTCAACTGTAATGTGTAGTTAATAATAGCACTTCCCTCCCAGGGTTATTGTGAGAATAAAATGAGATATTTTTGCAAACTCCAAAGTGCTACATAAACGTTAGCAATTTATAATAGTTGTCTGAAATCCAGCTAGACTGGCCTTCGGTCTTTTCCTTGCACATGGCACTCCATTTCCCTTCTCTGTCCCTTTGCAATAGAAATTCCCATGCATAGAATTCGCTTCCTCCTTCTTTCCTGCCTCTTAGACTCCCTTCTTTCCTTCGAATTCCAGCTCAAGCACTATCTTCTACGGGAAGCCTTTCCTGATCCTAATGGCTAATCCCACCTCGACCTCATATTTATTCTCTTTATAATATCAACATACTCACATATGTGCTTGTTCTCTCTACACTGGAATATGAGCTCCTTGAGCATAGAGATTGTTTCAGACTTTATATTTATATCCCCAATGTCTAGCACAAAAGCCCCCGGAACAAGCAGATGCTTGTTGGATTGAGTCTCTTCTTCAAGGACAGGGCAAAATCAAGAGAAACTGTCATCTCCTTATTCCTGGAAGCTATGGCTCTCTTAATTCAGCTTAAGGTCCCACTAGTTTTTTTGGCTGTTACTTGACACTGCTGATTCATATTTGATGTTGGTATGGAATGCTGGGAAAGGGGACCAGACAGAGTGCTCAGCCTGGAATGCGAATAGAGATGTCAGGCTTCATTTCAAACACAAGGTAGCAGGAGGCAGAGACACAAACAATAAAGTGCTTCCAAACAACAAAGATTTACTCTATCAATCTTGTCAATGACCCTTGTACCAGTAATCTTTATAGGAAAAATATAGGGGCACTAGTCAGTTTTAAATTTGATGTTCAGTATTAGGCATAGCCTAGAATACTGGGTAGAGAGCAGGCCTTGGAGCCAGAGAGTCCTGAATTCAAGTCCCCACTCTGACAAATACTAGCTAAGTGATCCTGGGCAAGTCACTTAACCCCTGATTGTCTCCAGGAAATGCTGTAAGGCTCCCCGTTACACAATATGGTTTTCCCTTTCACATTGAGGGGGTTAGGGGTTTGGAGCCCCCACGGTCTGAAAAATCCACATAAAATTTTTTGGCCCTGCTTTTGTACCACAGAAGAAATCTGAATTAAAAGATAAAATACGTTGGTATTGTACAGTACTATACATATCTTTTATGCATTTCTAAGTTTCTAAACGTTTTCATTGTTGTCTGCTGGCCTTCGTGTGTTGTCTGCAGCTTCCGCAAAATTCCCCGAAAATTCCCATTTAACTTCTTATGCCAATCTGCAATATATCGAAAGCTCAATGGGGAAAGTCACAGTGTGGAAGTGATAACTGTAGCTTCTAAGCTGCATTGGCAGAGGGAGTTCCCTCACAAGGATGATCTCTAGACAGATGAAGTCACAGGTTTTCTCCCCCTTTCTGCCTCTTCCTCCAAATTCAATATATGCCTTTATGTACAAACACCATCAGAGCAATCAAGGCCAAATAAAACCTCTTTCCCCTAACTCTCCTCCAAACCACACGCCATAAAGGAGGAGGGCAATATTGTAGCTTTAAATAAAGAATTCCTCTGAAGTAACAGCCGCAGCTCCCTCCTCATATCCAAACTGGCTCCTCGGCTCGTCTGTGGCCTCTCCCCCAAGGGTGGTTTCAGTGGCTTTTCAGATTCCTTGGCGCCATTTCTATAAAGAACTGTCCTCTGCGGTCAGGGTATTTGGCCTCACAGGCATTTCCGATGGTGATCCTCTACGAGGCTGGCTGCCACACACCCTATCTTGATCAATAAGCAGACCCAGAAAGGTTGGAGAAGCCTCAAACCAACCCACTTAACAAACCTTTAGTGGTTGTTCCCAGAGAGCTGAATCAGATAAATGGCATTTATCTTCACCCTTTCTGCCTTAAGAGAATACACATCTGCTAAGCCTGCTGTCAGATACGGAAGGTGAGGAGAGAAGTGCCTTGCTTAGTGCTTTTCATCCCTATGCTTTCCTCCCTCCTCTTTGATTTTTACAAAAGTAACCCTGATAATATTCTCTACTTTCTCCTCTTCCCCATATCTATGAGGCTTAAATTCTACCCGCAGCCCTCTCATTTGGGAGTGGGGAGAGATAGGCTCAAAAGAGAGACAGTCTAAATTGGAAGTGGGGGAAGGGGTGAAGGGGTCCAAGGAGCACAGTACAATGCAAAAATAAAAAATCACTCTGGCTCTGAGTCAGAAGACTCAGGTTGGAATCCCAACTCTGACAATACGTCTATGACCTTGGCCTTAACCTTGGCCTCTATGATCTACGTAAGCAACCAGACCCTCAGTTTCCATATCTGTAAACCTGAAAGGATTGAGCTGACTAGTCCCTACAGTTCTGACACTGGAGTATTCCCAGGTCTGGGAAAGCAGTTTTGAAATTATCCTAGGAAGTGGGAAGGTGCGGTAAACTGGAAAGAAAGACCCAGGACAATTTTGGCTCAGGGCCTGGGTTTTTCACCTCACTTTGCTGCTCATTTCCCTTGAATAAAATAGCAGAGTCATCTGCAAATGCAGCAGGGGCTGCAACAGTTGATTAGCTGGCTAATTGTCTGTTTAAAAGAAGTGGATTTTTCCACAGAATAGTGAGTAAAGAAAGAAGCCACATTAAAATCCGGAAAATCTTCCTGCTAAGAGGAAGCCAGAGAATAGATAATTAGAGCAACTCTTTTCAACAACTATGAGCTAAGAGGCAGCTGGGATGAAAGGTTGGCTTCTTATTGTAGTCATTTTTTTTATTTCTTTGGTGTTATTAGAGGTTAAAGCTGTTAGTCCTGAAGCCTAGTCTGCTTCAAAAGCTGGAGGTCTCACCTTAAGGAATCATAATTATTCCATTTCCATTCTTCCTTTGGTACAGTAACTATGAGGGAGCTCCAAAGTAAAAGGGAAGGCATTTAAAATTCAGATTTTTAAAAATCATGGTTGAAAAAAATAGCCCCAAGTAACAGCATACATATATGGTGGCACTTTGCAGTTAAAAAAAGAAAGCACTTTTCTTCCTCGATTAGTATTTTATATTTTGCATTTAATTATATATGCAGGTTTTGTTTTCTGTCATTAGAATATAAGGTTCTTGAGGGACTGTTTCCATTTATTATCATTGTATCCCCCATGCAGGAATTTTTGTATGTCAGCAAGGGATGGACCACCATTGCTTCCAAAGAACTAAAGATGAGCACCATACTGAAGGTGATATAATGATGCATGATGGGCAGTCTGGAACATAGAGCCAACCCTTAAGAATCTCTGAAGAAGAACAGGAGCTAAGAGTGTACCCCCTATCCCGCAAAGTGTTTGACAGAAAAAGGAGATAGGTTGGTCATGCAGTGAAGGAAAGGTACGACAAGTGGATGGTCAGAGTGCCTCAGTAGTACCCTGAATATATCAGGAGAAAATGAAGAAGGTCTACGATATGTTGGGTAGAGTCCCTGTGGCAAACTCTTTGATCAACATAGGTGAGAGTAGAACAGGAAAGGAAAGCATGCGTGGATTGTACTCTACATCATAGAAGGGAATTCCCAAATCAATGAGATCAAAGATCCATTTGAGTATATATATATATATATATATCCAATACCTAGAACACAGTAATTGTCTAACAAGTGTTTCTTGAGTGGTTGAGTTGGCTGATAAAGGTACCATTACTGCTGTTTTATAGTTGACGAAACTCAGAGAAGTCAGGTGATTTGCTTCAAGGGAAGCAATTAATAGATTTTATAGGTTTCATAAGATTACATGTTGAAAGGGGACTTTATCCTTCTATCTAGCCTAGGGGTGGAAAACCTGCAGCCTTGAGGTCACATGTGACCCTCTAAGTCCTCAAGTGTGGCCCTTTTACTGAACCCAAACATCACGGAACAAATCCCCTTAATAAAAGGATGTGCTCAGTAAAACTTGGACTAAACCAAAAGGCCACACCCAGGCTAACATTCTAACTAGATTCTAGCCTAACCCTTCATTTTACAAGTGAAAAACTGAGATGTAGAGGGAGGAAGGTGACCTGCCTAAGGTAGCACAGGTAGAAGAGCTAGAATTCAAATCTGGGTCTCCAGACCCCAAATTTAGTGTTCTGTTCACTTTGCCATGCTATCCCTGGGTTAGGGCTAGAAGGTCTGACTCTAGTTCCAAGGTTAAGATGAGTTGTTCTGGATTCTATGAGTAACCACTGTCCCAAGACCATTGGTATAGGACTCTCTCCTTATTGGTGGAGATGAAAGCCCTGCCCTGCATGAGGGGCAGGGTGGAGTTGGAGAGGAGTGAGAGCTTCTGTTCTCAACCAGTTGCCCTTTGGAGACTCTTCAAGTGGAAACTCTCCTTCAGGACTCTCCAGGTAAGAGTCTCCTTCAAGCATAGAGTCAAGATGGCTTCCAGCTTCAAAAGAGAAGATGGAATAGGCCAAGCTCCCTTCAGGGGTCTGAAGGAAAAGAATCTGGGAAGACATGAAAGGAGCTGGCAGTCTTGATTACATCCCTATTCCCAGCTTGGTACTCTAGAGACTTTGGGATATTTCAACTTGGTTGAGATTCTGGCCATGCTCTTGGTTAAGCTGAGTTAACTCATTCCCAATTGGAGAACTCCTTCATTCTGTATTGTCTGGTATTCTTCTATGTATACTTTCATTGATTTCTGTTCTGATACTGATTTGAAAAAATGGATTTCTTTGCCATTTGCTATGTGCTCTCATTGTAGAACTAGTATTAGGTGGGAAAGAGACCAAGCCTTGGATATAGAACCTGGGAGATGCCCACAAAGTGATCAAAAGTTAGATGGAACCCAATTATATCCCCTAAAAGAACAACATTAAAAGGAGCAAACAGATAAAATTCTAGTCTGATATGCCCTCTCTCTAGGAGAGCAGAGTTGTAACCTCTGGCCCCAACCTCCTGTTTCCCCTCCTAACAAAAATTAAAATCTCCCTTGGAGAACGATAGATGGAGAAAAGATTAGAGATATCTATTCTGTCTCTTTGAGCCACGCAAGGACAACATCCTTTAAAGACGTGGACGTCTCTAAACTTGGTCCCCCTCACCACTCTATCTTTACAAATGATTTCTGTAAACTTGAACGGCATCTTAATAAAGGTTCCCAAACCAAACTATTCAGTAGTGAAAGGTTTCATATGATGGTTCAACAAGATTTCTTTCTATTGCCAAAGCAATAAAACTTTTAAAATATACATAAAAGTGATATTTGATTTAGGTATTGTATTGTACATTTTTTAAAAGGTATGGCTTACTTTGGCCAATAAATCTATATTTTCTGTAGGAATCATTTCCTTTCCCCTTAATTTGAATGTCTTTCCTCTGTTGATTGTGTCCAACTTGTCCTGTACACAGGATACATAGTGATTTGTGTGCTGTCTCCCCCATTGGACTGTGAACTCCTTGAAGGCAGGGACTTTTGCTTTTCTTTGTATCACAGATCTTAGCACAGTGTCTGGCACATAGTAGGAATTTAATGAATTTTTATAGAATGATTACTCTGGAGTAAATGGAATTTTGTTAATCAAAATGCTATTTTAAATAGCCAAGGAGAGTTGAATATACAAAAGGCAGGATCATATCAGGAGATAATCCTTTAGAAAACTGTATCATCAATCTCTAAATATTGATATTTTTATTTAGATTTTTACATATCAATGGAACCCTATGTCAGAGGTTCCCTCCTTATACAAAGTACACCTTGGAGGATATCTTGCTTCTCTGGCTTATTGCTCCCACACAGGTGAACTAGGAATCTCAGTGCTGGCCATTACTCCCCAGGGCTGTGGTCATCAATTCCCCTTTCAAGAACATAGACTTCCAAAGCTCAAAACATGGACAGGTTTATTAAAAAGTGAGGAAAAACTAGCAGGTCTCACAGCAGAGCTTATAGAAAATAGTTTCAGGGATTTTCAGTCCTGCCTTGACTAGTGATGCAGCGAAGAATACCTGGGACTTATTCCTTCCAAGTATTGCTCCTGCTTCTGACACTTTTGATATCTGTTGCTCTTTATCTTCAATGCTTATCTATAGCTCCTCTCATGAGATGTCACTAGTTGCTACCCTGCTGTATGGCCTTTTCATTTCCTGGGAGCTGAGGATAGTAGCAGAAAGCAAAAGATGGTAGACAAGCTTTGCTCTCTCTGTCAGTCATAGCAACCCACTCCGGCTTTGACTTCTCACCAGAGGTTAGCTCATGGACCGCACAAAAAAATGGGTAGCAAACCAGATTTGGCCCATGGGCTGTAGTTTTCAGACACCTGGACTAGGGGGGTCAACAAAAGCACCTCCTTACCCCTAAATCTGATCATCGAGGTGGCATAGAGCCAGTTGGAGACACAGTGGATAGAACTCTACATGTGAAGTCGGGAAGATATAAATTAAAATCTGGCCTCAGACATTTCCTGGATGTGGGACCCTCTGCCTCAGTTTCCTTGGATGTAAAATGTAGATAATAGTAGCACCTATTTCACAGACTTGTCATGAGGATCAAATGAGATAATATTCGTAAAGTCCCTTAACACAGTGCTGTCACATAGTAGATACTATATATGTAAAGGCTTATTCTCTTCTCCCCTCCCATCTCCTACAGTGTATAGTTGGATTTAGAGTCAAAAAGACTTGAATTCAAATCCTTCCTCAGACACTGACTAGCTGTTTCTCCCTAGTCCAGTCACTTAACTTCTCTATGCCTCAGTTTTTTCATCTATAAAATGGGGGTAAGAATAGCACCTATTTTAAAGGGGCATTATGAAAATCAAATGATAGAATAGGTGCAAAGGGCTTTGTGAACCTTAAAGCTCTATATAAATTCTAGCTATTACAATTATGTATCTCTACAATATTGTTATTATGCACATTGTCCTCCTTGTTCTGCTCACTTCACTTTACATCAATTGATACAAATTTCTCCCAGATTTCTTTGAAATCATTCCTTTCATCATTTCTCATTATTCAATTATATTCCATTACATTTATTATTATATCATAATTTATAATTATGGAATAATTATATTCCACTATATTTATAATCATATCATAATGAATAGTATATATATTTAGTTTCCAGTTTCACCAAAAAAAAAGCCAAGAGAAACTTGAAAGAACTATAAAGAAGAGGTACTTTTGCCCCACACTCTTAGCAGGAATCTCCTAATACAACGATGAAATGTAATAGACTATGATAATCCCAAGATAGAATTTGATACAAAAGGAAATAATTCTTCAATGCTTTCAAGTAAAATCCAAGAAATAAAAAAAAGTTTTGATTAGCTATAAGGACTCCAAGAGTAGATGAAAGAAATGAAAGAGAAGCTAAAACAAAAGATAAAGAGTAAAATTTGAGCACCTGAAATGATAATAAATAGCTTAGAAAAGAAACTTGAAAACATTACCCAAGCAGTAAACAATCCTAAAAATAGAATGAAGCAAACATGACTCAAAAATTTAATCACACAAGTAATATTAGAATTGTCAAAAGATTTTTTAAAAAAAGAACACAAAGTACCTACTATCAAAAATAATTGACATGGAAAAGAAGATAATGAAATATAATTTAAGAAGATAATTTGAGAATCCCTGAGGTTCATGACTACACAAATAATCCTTAGTATCGCTTTTCAAGGAATCATAAAACTACCTACAACTATTAGAATCTGAGGGCAAAGTGAGAAAAAAAACCTTGCAGTTAACCAACCAAAGGAAATGCCAAATTGAACCCATCCAGATATGTAATCACCAACCTCTAGAGATTCTAGATTAAGAAGAAAATGCTGCAAGACAGCCTGGAAAAAAAGAGATCAAATACAAAGGAATCATAGACAGGATCACATGAGATCTTGTAACAATTATAAGTAAAGAAAGAGAAAACTTACCACCAAGAATAATAACTCAATCCTTTAAAACTGAGTATAACCCAACAGGAGAAATCAACTTTTACTGAAACATTACTTTCTAAGCATTCTTCTTGATAAAACTAAAGCTAAGTAGAAACTTCAAATCATGGGTGAACAAATCTGAGCAGGTTGAATAGACTAAATAATTATCAGGTGTTTATATATCGATATAGAGGGAGAAGAGGACATTATCCTTTAGAATCCCATTTTTCAAGGGTTAAAGAGGAAACAAAGAAAGATATTTAGGGTCTGGATGTAATTTTGCTTAATTTTAAGGGAAAAACAAGAATGGGAAAATAAGAATATATTCGAGTTCTATTTATGTAGTATATATCCCTGCAAGATAACTATGAAATATACAAAATATCTGAGGAGTCAACCTACCAAGACATAATCTGGACTTATATAAATACAGCTCTAATATATTCCTTATAGAAAGGAAGATAAATAATTGGAAGACATTAATTATTCATGGGTGGGCAAAGCCACCATAATTCAAATTTAATTAACTTATAGATTTAAAGGTATGCTAATAAAAATGCCAAAGGATTACTTTTTAGAATGAGAGAAAATGATGACAAAATTCAACTGGAGGTACAAAACTTAAGATTCTCCAAGGAAATGATGAGGAGAAAGTAGTGATTAAGGTCACCTATTATTACCAGATATCCAATTGTAATATAAATTATTAATCATCAAAACCATTTGGTGCTAGATAAAAATAGAAAAGTAGATCAGTAGAATAGAAGAAGAAAAGCAAGCCAGAAGTGATAGAACACAAGGGCATAGTATTCAAAAAACTTAATAGCATAGAGGCACTCACTGATTTCCTAATCCGTCTAGAAGAAGCCAAGACTAGACCAGAATCGTATATCACAAACCAAAAATAATCTGGAAATAGATATATGACATAAAAACAAAGGGTTATGTGATTATTTTTTTAAAAAGGAGAAAGGAAGGAACTTCTTTCCACAGTTATCATGAGGGGACAAGTTTATGTATAAACAATGGATAAGAGCAACTAGAAAAGATTAAAATGAATAATTTTAATTATAGCAATTATATAAAATTGAAAACCTTTTACATAATTAATGTTGCTAGAATTAGAAGAGGAGCAGTAAATTTGGAAAGAAAATTTTGCAGCAAATACTCTGATGAAAGTCTGATATCCAAAATATATAAGGAATTGATACAAATATATAAGAATAAACACTACTGCCCTGTGAATAAGTGGTTAAAGGATATGAACAGATTACCAAAGAAAAATCATATGGAAGGAATTTCAGATTACTAATAATAGAGATAGCTGATTGGGCAATGGATAGAGTGTTGGGCCTAGAGTTAGGAAGACCTGTGTTGAAATACAGCCTCAGATACTTTCTAGCTGTGTAACCCTAGGCAAGTCACTTAACCTGTTTGCCTCAGTTACTTCAACCTTAAAATGAGAATGATATTACCTATCTTGCAGGGTTGTTGTAAGGATAAAATGAAATAATATTTATAAAAGCACTTAGCACAAAGTAGGCAGTATATAAATGCTTATTCCTTTTCCTAAAAGTAAGAAAAATATACATTAAAATAATTTGTGGCACAGATGACAAAAATTTTAAATGACAAACATTGGAGGATGGATCTACAAGAGGACAAGTACATTGGCCCATTGGGGATGCAAATTGGTTCAACCATCCTGGAAAACAATTTGGAATTATAACCCAAACATCACTAAACTCTATAAACAATTTGACCTAATATTACTACTCCTAGGCCAAAGACATCAAAGATAGAGGGGGAAAGGATCCATACACACAAAAATATTTATAGCAGCAATGTCTTTATAGCAATAATAATAATAAAATAAAATAATAAAATAATAAAAATAAAATAAATTTTAAAAAATAAATCAAAATCCATCAATTAGGGAATGACCAAATGAAATATCATGTACGAATGCACTGAAATATTATTGCACTATAAAAAATAATGAATATGAAAAATTCAAAAAACTTAGAAATAAACTACAACACAGAGAATTATGAAGAAAGGAGAACAGTTTTCAGGATAACCACAATCACGGAAAGGAAAGCAATTTTAAAATGTTTAACGTTCATCGATGCACTAACCAACTAAAACTTTGAAAGACTGATGACAAACTTTCCTCCTTCCTCTTGGTAGAGAGGTGATGGGTTAGAGATACAAGGTAATACATACAATTTCAGACATGACCAATATGTTGGTTCATTGTTCTTAATTATATCTATTTTTCACAGGGGAAGGCTGAATTGGAGGCAAAGGCTGAATTAGTGTAAATTGACGTTGATGTGGAGGGGGGACAGGGAGGAGAAGAAATACATCAATGAAACCAAAAAAGAGAAAAAAGAGAGAGAAAACTAGAAGTTCAGAAAGAAACATAGAAATATACATTTAAAAATTTGCAGTCAAAATTCATAATTCCATACAGAATTCTTTTTTCACCCTACCTGGTGTATTTGAATGTTTATGTTTGTTGATGATTATTAAATTCGCAAGAAAAAAAGAAAAGCCATGGTAGATGGACATACTTCATAATTAGTAAATACACAGCAGGGGCAGTGAGTTGGCACAGTGGATGGTGCACTGGCCCTATAGACAGAAAGACATCTTCCTGAGTTCAAATCTAGCCTCACACACTTACTAGCTGTGTGATCCTGGGCAATTCACTTAACTCTGTTTGCCTCAGTTTCCTCATCTGTAAAATGAGCTGGAGAAGGAAATGGCAAACCACTCCAGTATCTTTGCCAAGAAAATTCCAAACTAGGTCATGAAGAGTCAGACAAGATTGAAAACCAACTGAACAACAACAAACAGAGAGCAATTCATTTTGCACCTTCCTCTTCTTCTTTTTCTAATTGTCGGATGCCATCCTTAGGATCTAAACCACACCCAAACTCTCAGTGCTATTTACTGCCTCTGTTACATGTTGAACTGGGATTTTAAAAAAAGCAGGGCAGGGGGGGGGTGCTCTTTTCGGAGAGAAAAAAAAAACATAATCTTAAACCCAATGAAAACAAATATATTTCAGGGGAATTATAAACATTCCTTTTATCTTGCCAGATAAAGAGATTGAGTATAAATACTCCCAGTGCCGACTTGCCACGTACAATTTATAGCAGATGAAGGGTTTGAAATACTTTCATGTAAACAACCAGAGATTTCTTGATGGTTGCTAAAAGGCTGTTTGACACTCTTTGTAAGTGGGAGAGCATCTTGGAGTAAGAATGAGTCCTGGATAATATCAGAGCTCATTTTCCAATAGCAAAGGTACTCCATTAGGTGCTGTTTTTCTCTTTGAAGCCTTAACTTTAGATAATATTTACATAATTGACACCATCTCTGACTGAATCCTTTACAAGACGTATAATAAATCCTAATGTATTTTAACTGGATTTACAAAGATGTGATTTTTAGCAAGAATGTAACCAGGGTACCCGTGGATTAGATTAGAGAAAGATTTTTTTTATAACTTCTCCATCTCACATGTCAAAGCAACAATGTCTTTTAACAGTGTTCCAACAGAAATGTTCTTCTTATGTTAATTCATTGAGTTAGAATGTTAATGGGCTCCAAATATCACATGCCCAGCCAAATTCTGGAACTAACCAAGCCTATTAGTGTAAAATGATGAACATAGGCCTATTTGGAGGAGAGACATGATTATAAATTGGCTTCACTCCCATTATCTATGTATTCATGGCAAGTGTGAATTTCATGAACCAAAGCAGTAATAGATCAGGAGCAAATCTTTGTAATTCACCATTTTAATGCAATAACACAAGAGACAATTCATCCATGACTAAAATTTCCTCTGATCTATTTCTGCTGAAAAGGGTCATTTTTACCTTGAAAATATTTTCTAGAACAACCTAACAAATCTAGATGGATGGGGTGCTTTCTGTTACCCATCATTTCCTTACTGAGGATTTGTCCTGGAAAAGAACATTTTGACTTATGGTATTCTGGGTCCTCTTCACTTTAAGTATAAGTAAAATTAAATTAAAAATCCACTGGCTACAAGTTAAGTATGTCAGTATTAATAATACAACATGAATGTATATAGCACTTTAGCGTTTTAGAAACACCTTCCCTGCAATGACTCCATGATTTAGGAGAAGCAAGTATCATTACCCACTTTTTATGGATAGAACACAAAGAGGAGTGGAAATTGGGTATCACTAGCAGAAAAAAGAACAGTTGGGCAGCAAAGTGAAATTAAACCCTCAGAAGTGTTGAGGAGGTGAGACCAGTCTTGGGGCATGGGGTGAAGTGAACACACCAGGAGGTCAGTTTACATAAAATAAAGTCAGACTTCCTGCTACTAACTCCCAGTCCAGGGGAGGAAGTGGTGTAGTAACTGGCAGGCAAGTCACTTAATCTCCTAGGGCCTCAATTTATTTTTATCTGTAAAATGGGAAGATTTTAGAAGGCCTCTGAGGTCTCTTTCAGCTCTAAATCTATGACTCTCCTGTCTAGATTGGGCGCCTCCTCTTACTTTCAAAACCGAGTTCAAAAATGCTTCCTACTATATTCTGCTACCTCAAACAAAATTAATTTCCTAGACTAGGGTCTAGAGAATCCTAGAAGGTATAAATGGGGAATAAGCAAGGCAGGGGAAAGAAAATAACAATTCTTGGAATATGACATTGCAAATTCACTTCCTAAGACCCTGATGGAAAGAGACCAGGACATTATCCCAAGAGCCTGGGGAATAGCAACGATTATAGTCCAGTGCCCAAAGCCATCACCCTGGGAAGCGGACCCTGTAAAGATGTATTCTGGGAACTCATCCTGAAGGTGATAAAGGCACATCTATTGAAGACTCAGAAAATTCTTGTCATCCACATCTGTGGCACTGTCAAAGTGCTTCAACATCAGAAACAGATGTGATTTTGTCAGTAGAAATGATATAGAAAAAGCACTTCCATCTGCACCCTAAGGACCATGAGACTTTTGCTTCTCACTGGACAGTGAAGCTTTCTCTTCTTCCCCATTTGAATGTGAGCTCCTTGAGAGCAAGGACTCTTTCTATCTGTATCCCCAGCACTTCTCACATAGTAAGTGCTTAATGAATGTTTCATTCCATTTAATATCATTAAAATGTAGCAGCCCAACATCGGCCATTCCAGGACAGACCAGGTATGGAGTAGGTGAGGCGGAACAGGCCTCAGGGCCATGAATCACTGACCTGTGGCAGTTACCAAACTTCTCAGCCCACAAATGCCAAAGACAACAGAGCAGGTCAGCGGGAAAACTGCTGGATCTGGGTGAGGGAAGTGCACAGTTCAGCCGAAGCCCTTGGGCAGCGGGGGTGGCGGCAGCACCAGAGGCAGCAGCAGCAGTAACAGCAACAGAACAGGTGCTGCTTCTGGCCCCAGGCCCACAGTGGGGGAGGAATCAAGCAGCTGGTCAGAGCAGGAGTGCAGAGATTGCTTTGCTGGAGCTGAAGCAATGTTCTCTTTCTTTGCCCTGCTTGGATCTGGGTCCTGGTCCTGGTTGGCAGTTCTTGGGGGAGGAGGAGTGCTGGTATGGCAGAGCTTTGCAGTGTGTCATACCACCTCAGAATAAAAGTAGCTCTGAAAACAGCAGCCCAAAACCCCTAAAGTTTGGGACAAAGCACTCTACACTCTGAAAGCAGTCATACCCTGAGAAAAACCTCAAAACTCAAGTAATTGGCTGGGAACATGAGCAAGCAGTGAAAAAGAACTCAGACTATACAATCTTTCTTTGGTGACAAAGAAGATCAAAACATACAGCCAGAAGAAGTCAAAAAAGTCAAAGATCCTACATTAAAAGCATCCAAGAAAAATATGAATTGGTCTCGGGCCATGGAAGAGCTCAAAAAGGATTTGGAAAAGCAAGTAAGAGAAGTGGAGGAAAATTTAGGAAGAGAAATGAGAGTGATGCAAGAAAATCATGAAAAACAAGTTAACAACTTGCTAAAGGAGATCCACAAAAATACTGAAGAAAATATCATTAAAATGTAAAAATGAAAGAGATTGGACAATTTAAGTATTTCCCTCTGATCTGTGAAAATGAAGGGTTAAACTAGCAAAAAAGGAGAAAGAGAGTAACAAAAGTAAATTCAAGGAGTCTGGGAATAGACAAAATAATAGGAGAGGAGGAAAGTCAGGGGAAGTAGACTGAATTGAGCATTGAATACACAAAACAAATGTCAGAAACAAAGTTCTGACTGAAAAAAGAAAGCAAAATTATCCTTTTCATACATATGTACATTCACACAGCGTATAATAATGGGTAGAGAGCCAGAGTCAGGGTCAGGAATTTCTAGATCTAACTGACACTTCTTATAGGTATTGGCCTTGTGACCCTGGGCAAGATACTTAAACTCTCTCAGTGGTCCAGGCAAGTCTCTTAAGACTATAAGTTGCAGGACAAGTTCTAATCTGAATTGGTAGAACTAATGAATCACAGATCAGGTCATGCACACACACATGCACACACACACGCACACATACATGCACACAGATAGAGAGACATGTATGCATACATACATAGCTAATTGGAAAAAGTACAGCCTTAACGATCATTTCCCTAAATATGAAGGGCTTAAATTCCCCAGTAGAATTAAAAAGAATAGAGGAATGAATAACAAAACAGAAGTCAATAATCTGTTACATACGAGAAGGCATTTATACAGGCACATGTGGAGGAAAATGAAGGGATACAACAAAATTTTCTATGTTCTAGGTGACCCTAAAAATGTGGGAGTTGAAATCAGATAAGGAAACAATAAAAATTGTTGCAGTGTTATTAAAAACACAATAGAGAAATAATATTAACTATATGTGTGTGGCACACACATACAAACACACACATACACACACACACCTCAAATGTCATAGTGACCAAGTTCTTAAAATAAAGCTAGGCAAATCACAGAAGGATATTGATAGTTACACAATAATAGTATGAGGCTCTAATATTCTTTTCTCATGCTGTAAAGTAGTTGTCCTCCAAAGACAATTTGTGAACACACCAGACCTCCAGGGGTGGAGGTTCAACCTGAGTAAAGGGCAAACACCTCCAAGTGGACTCTGCAAAATTAATAAGTAACAAGCCCTAGGGGCAGCTGGGTTGGGAGGCAGCCTCAGCCTTAGAACCTTTCATTTTGCAGACAGTGTGGGGGTCTTTCAGCCAAGTAGGAGAAGACTGAAGGATCTTCCATTGTGAGGGACACCAAGCACAGCTGTGCAAACCAGACACATCCTGGACCATGGCTACAAGGAGAAAGAGCTAGCACACACCTGGTGAGTGCAGGAACAAGGGGCCCATGACCCTGTTGGCTGTGGGCACTTTCAGTAGAGCAGAGCCTCTGGTTTCAGTTCCAGAGCAGAAAGGACAGCTGTAGTCTGCAGCAACCAGCTATTACAGGGAGTAAGATCATTTGTGGGACAGTGTGGCTCTCGGCCCTAGTTGTGGCTTAGGAGTAAAGAGGAGAGCCCAAGGTTGGACCCCAGGACAGACCTCAGAAAATAATAGTAAGAAGGACCTGAAAGTTGGGGAATCATTTCTCATATCTCAGAACTACAACTTGATTACAGTAATAGCTGCTTAAATAAATGAATGAATGAATAAACAACCAAATAAATAAATAAAGATGAGCAAACAAAGGAAAAAGAACCCAACCATGAATAGTTACTATGGGGATAGAGAAGATCTGGGTTCATATTCAGAGAAAGATAATGGATTTTTTTTAAAAGCCACTCTTTTAATGAGATATGTCAAATGGTTCCAAATGCAAAAACAGTTCTTAGAAGAACTTAAAAAGGACTTTAAAAATCAATGAGAGAAATTGAGGAAAAATTAGAAAAAAAAAGAGCAATCCAAGAAAATCAAGAAAATTATCAAAAGAAAGTCAACCAACTTGAAATAGAGAATCAAAAACTTAAGGAAGAAAATAATGTGTTGAAAATTAGAATTGGGCAAGGGGAAGCTAATGACATTCTAAGACACCAAGAAATCATAAAGCAAAATGAAAAAAATAGAAGAGAAAATGAAACATTTTATCAGAAAAACAACTGATCTGGAGAATAGATTGAGGGAAAATAATATAAGAAAATCAGACTACCTGAAAATAATGATTTAAAAAAGAATTTTGATACAATATTACAAGAAATTATCAAGGAAAACGACCCTAAAATTTTAGAATAAGAAAGCAGAAATAGAAAAAATCCACCTATCACCCACCTGAAACAGGTCCCAGGAGGAAAACTTACAGGAATATCATAGCCAAGTTTCAAAGATCCCAGATTAAGGAGGAAATATTGGAAGCAACAAGAAAAAAAACAATTTAAATATCATGGAGTTATAATAAGGATTGCACAAGATACAACAGCTACTAAGTCAAAGGACTGTAGGTCTTGGAATACTATATTCCAGGGCTGTCCAAACTAGGCCCACGGGCCACGTGTGGCCCACGGTGTGATTTTATGCAGCCTACCTGCGGGTTTTAATTTTCACAAACAAAAAAATAAAATAATAATTTGCATGGAATGTGTATTAGATTTTTTAATTCCATCAGTAATAAATAATCTTGCTGATGTTAATTTTCTTTGGTGTTTTTAAGCAGTATTATGGACGGAACACATCGCACGAAATTTTCAGTCCATCTGTGGGATGAGTTCCCTCCATGCAATGCAGACTAGTCAGTATGCACCTACCTTTATACTGTTGTGTTGTCACTTTATTGTTTTGTGTTTGCTTTCATGCTTTGCACCTTCTGTTGTATTGATGATGCACCGCACTTTCTATTAGTGTACTGTATTTTTCATTCTGGGTGTAGCCCTTGAATAATTATTTTATTTTAATGCAGCCCTAAGATAACCTAAGGTTGGACAGCCCTGCTATATTCCATAGAGCAAAAGAGCTGAGGTTATAGACCAAGGGTAACTTACCCAGAAAAGTTACGTATAATCCTGAGTGAAAAAAAAAAAGGACATTTAATGAATGGAAAGACTTTCAGGTTTTTGTGACAAAAACCCCAGAACTTAAAGAAAAACTAAACATATAACATCTAGGAGAAATATAAGGGACTCATTGTTTACTTCATATATGTGAAAATATTAGCAGTACTCTTATGATTGTCATCATTATTTGGGTAGTTTGAAAAAAAGGCTTGGGCTTAGCTGAGTATGATGGGATAATTCTAAAAAAATAAAACTGCAGGGAGAGATAAAAAGGAATAATTATACAAATGAGGCATAAAAGGAAAAATTGATACAGAAGAAGGTAGTAGGGGAGAGGGTGGGTAGTGATGAAACTTTATTCTCATTGGGAATGAGTTAAAGAGGGAAATATATATGTGTGTATACATACCTACATATATACATATATATGCATATATGGTATAAAAATCTAAATTCAGGAAGAAATAAGGTCCAAGGGGATAGTGTAGGGTGAGACAATAAGGAAGGGACTTTTAGAAAGGTGCATAGGTTAAGGAATAGGAGGGCAAGGTAGCAGGTAGAAGTAAAGCAGAGGAGTGAGGAGAAACAGGGTAAATAGGGTGAGAAGGGTAGTGAGGAAAGATAGGAAGGAGGAAAATACACAACAAGTAACTGTTACTTAGAATGTGAATGGGATAAATTTACCCATAAAATGGAAATGGAGAGCAGATTAAAAATTTGAATTCGAAAATATGTTGCTTTCAGGAAACATTATACAAATGAGAGATATGCACAAAGATAAAATAAAGGGAAGGAAGATCTATTGTGTTAAAAAAAAAAAGCAGGGATAGTAATCATTATCTCAGACAAAGTTAAAGTTAAAATAGATTTAATCCAAAATGAAAAATAGAGATACTACATTATGTGTCAGCAATATTTATTCAATATTATTTGTGACCATTTAAAATACCTAGACAGTATAAAATACCTGAGCATATAACCTGCCAAAAAAGACACAGGAACTATATGAACTTAAACATAAAAATCTTTTTATACAAATAAACTCAGATCTAAATAATTGAATTAACATTTATTGCTCATGGGTAGGTAAAGCCAATATAATTTCAAAAATGACAGTTTTACCTAACTAATCTATTTATTCAATGTCCTCCCAATTAAATTACTAAAAAAAATATTTTACTGGGTTAGAAAAAATAATAAAGTTCGTTTGGAAGAGCAACGGATCAGGAACTTCAAAAGAAACAGGCGAAAAAAAGGTGTAAAGGAAGTATATTCAGCAGCATCAGATCTTAAACTATATTATAAGGGGGGAAAATTGTTGAAGTGTAAAAAGGATAGCTTTAATTATTTTAAATTAATATTTTTGTATAAATAAAACCTATGCAGCCAAGAAGAGAAGGAATGCAGAAAATTGAGGGAAAAACTTTCATAGACAATCTCTCAGATAGGATGTTATCAGGTTGAAATATTGCTGTGGTATAGGAAGTGACAAGCTGGTTGATCTAGAAAGACATGGAAAGACTTGGACCCAGGAAGAAAAATGCTATCCACCTTCAAAGGAACAGATGACAGGTGGAAATAAGCATAGTAGAATCTTACAGATATGTGTATGAGTATATATGTATATATGTGTTTATGTTTATAGATGTCTCTGTATAAGTATATATATATATGTATATATATATATATGTATATATATATATATATATATATATATATATATATATATATACACACACACACACATTTAGCCATGATTTCTTTGGGGGGAGAGGAAAAAATAAAGTAAAAAGTGTACAGCAGAGAACAAAAGAAAACCAACAATGAAACAAAGAAAAGTTGGGCAGTTTTGAAAACAATATGTAGTTCTTAGGATATGGGTTTTTCTTGAAATGGAAATTTATTGTTTTATATTGAATCCTCTCTCATGGTCAGCTGTATCTATGGCAATGTTTTTTTTTTTCTTTCCTCATTTTGTATTTAAGTTTAAAATTTTTTAAAATTACAAAAAAAAAAAAAAAGAATTTGGGAACTGAGAAAAAGTCACCAGATTTTACAAGATCAAGTCACAAGATCATTGGGAACCTTTGAAAAAAAATAGCTCAAGTAGTATAATGATGTTAGACACCAGATTGGAAGGTTTTGAGGAATGAGTGGCAAGAAGGTCTTATGTAGAAAACTAAAAGATTGACAGTAGAAAATGAGGAGACATAAGATGACAGCATGAGGGGATAGCAAGGCTAAGTGAAGGATTTGAGTTGGGGGAGGCAATTGAGGTTAAATGACTTGCCCAGGGGCACACAGGTAGTAAGCATCTGAGGCTAGATTTGAACTCAGGTACTCCAGTGCCAGTGCTCTATCCACCTAGCTACCCCAAGAGAAAAGTTTTTAACAATGAGGGAGTTCTGATAGGCTGGCAAGAAGGGACTGGCAAATAGGCTTATAATATCACAGATTTAAAACTTGAAAGGACTCAAAGATCATGTATATAATTGTCACTGTATTTACAAAAAGAAAGTGAAACTGTAAAAATTTACACAAAATTTACACCCACTCTTCTAGATCATTGGCCCCAAGTATTGCTGGATAGAAAATCTCCAGAACATAAATAAGAACATTTTTCTAGACTCATCAGTTTAAAGTATTAAAAAAAATAGCCTCTTGAAAATCCAGGGGGGAAAATGGGTATTTCTTATAAAAATTTTCAAGTCCTACACAGCAGGCCTGGCAACTTATCAAAATGCAGAGTTTTTAAGGATAGCAGGCCAATGTTGCTTCCTCTTCTCCTCTTTAAAATCCTTTTTAAAAAATGGATGAGAGACAACATTGAATAGTGCATAGAGGATTGACAATGAAGTCATGAAAACCTGGGCTCAAGTCTTCTCTCTAATGCATAATAGCTGTGGGACCATGGGCAAAACACTCCCAGTGCCCCAGGCAACCATCTAAGACTTAAGTTACAGATGAGCTGCTGATTTGCAGTGGGTAATTTCTTTACCAGGGACTTCCCAACATCAATGAAATCATAAGGCTGAAGGGCCTGTACCCCTCACCCAAAAAGTGTCATATGATAACTAGAATGATATAACCGTGGGTGCAACTCATATAATTTTCAAAATCTAGCATCCTTCAATTTCTCCTTGAATATGTACATGAAGTCCCCAGCTTGTCACTGCCAGCACCATGACACACACAAAAAGAGAACATGAATTTCACCTGTAGGACCCATTGCCTCCAAATAGCTATTCAGAAATCTAAATTGACCTCTTTCTCAGACCATTACCACCAGAGGCTTGACTTCAAACCTGAAAGAAAACTTTAGAGCATCCATGTAGCATTTGCACATAACTGTCAGCCTCCTTTATGTCCCATTTCTGGATTCTGACATCATTTACCTGCTCAGATAGCTGAGCTGTCGTGTTAAATATAAATTAACTGCCTCCGCATGCAAGAAAGAGAAAATGAAGCTTACCTTCATCGTGGTGTACCAGAAAGAGCACTGAGTAGATGTGGGTTCAAATCATCACTGCATTCTTCTGTGACTGACTTCTGTATGCTTGTACAACATCAGGCAAATATCGTTACTCTCCTTGGGCCTCAGTTTACTCATCTGTAAACTGAGGAGGTTGTATCAGATGATGCTAAGGTCCCTTTCAGCTCTCAACTATATGAATACCCATATTAGATTCCATCTGTGTATAAAAATCATGACAGGCAGAATCCTGTCTGTGATGAGAACTAGAATTGAGATTTATTCAAATTTTCCAGTCACCCAGATTGCCATTTTAAGACTAGAAAGTGACAGACAAATACAGTACAAACTACTTTTAACATCTCTCCATGTTTCATGTCTAAATTTAAAAGTCTTAAGCAAGGCCTCCCCAAAGCAATTTTCCCCCACATACTTTTTTTTTCCCTTTTTGGTCTCTTGATAAAGGGTAACTGAGTTTCTTCTGCTGTCTCTGTTCATAGGCCAAGAATTTTTCACTCATGGCCAAATGGCTTTCACACTTAGAGTGAGAAAGAATTAAGTGTGTCTGTAATTGGAAAATGGTTCTGACTGCTTTAGAACCACAATGGCCTCTGTACTGAATTACTGCCTTTAAATATCAAAAGAATCTGGTTAGCCAAGGAATACTTATAAGGAAATCAGAGAATGAAGAAAATCACATTTTTTTTGCCCTGTGGTTCATATTAGGCTTATTTTTTTTATTTCCCCACACATACTTTTTTCCGCACTCAAGTGATTTTTTTTTTGGCCAGGAAATATCAGCAGCTGAGCCCTCATTGTAGCACTAGTGAAGTCCTAACCCAAAAACCATACAGAAAAACATTAGAACTCTGAAAGTCAGACAAAATGGAAGAGAAGCAGGAAGAACTGTGAGCCCCTCTACCTAACCCCAACTCCTCCAAACATATCTAGAAAATGTGTCAGGCCAAATCTTGACAGGAAATTCAAGGGAAAAAAATCACAGTCTTTTTCTTTTCCCAGCATGGGTCCACATAGGGAGATAGAGAGATCACTGGGTATGAAATCTGACCAGAAACTGAAGTGCAGAGTTCCAGCTCTGGGAGAGAATATGTGCCAGAGGAAGAAGACCAAGATCCAGAAAAGAGGGACCTAAACTTATGCAAGATTCAGGAATTACTGTGTAAACTGGAATTCTGTTGTTCACTACTTCATCCCAGATCAAAGACCCAGGGATGACTTAGTAGAGGACATTTACCTCCCAATGTTGTACCAGGATGAGAGAGGAGAAAGAAAGGAATGATTATTTATATAGGGCCTACTATGTGCTAGACATTGTGCTAAATGCTTTACAGATATAATCTCATTTAATCCTTTTGAGGTAGCTATTATTCCTGTTTTACAGGTGACTAAATGGAGAGGAAAAGGGGTAAAGTGACTTGCCTATAGGATCAGACCTCTAGTAAATGTATGCAGGCAGATTTGAATTCAGGTCTTCCTGTCTCCAGATCCAGTACTTTATGCATTGTACTACCCAGGTGTCAAGAAAGCATGGTTGCAGGTCTTTTGCTGTGTGCCGAGCAAGGAGTCAGCTCTGAAGCAAGCCGCATCTGTGTGGTGCAGACTTCAGGAGTGAAACACGGTCTCAGTTATAGCTTTGAGACTTGAAGCCTGAAAAAGAATAACTAGGGTAGGAATCCTAAAGCAAAAGGAAGCCTGCAGTGTTGTCACTCTGAACCAGCAGATCTTTCTGACTGGCTATTAGTGGCTAAGACCAGTAGCAGTCTACTGGAATTGTAAACAGAGAAAGCCCATAGATATGTTGCTTGGACCCAAATCTACAACAGGAATTTACAGAGCTCAGACCAGGGTGGGGGGGGAATCAACTGAAGTCAAGAGAAACGTTAAAAAAAGAAAGTAAGTATTCATAAGGAACATAAATTCCTCAGAATCTTATTATAATCAGGTATTATAGAGGGACTATAGTTAAAGGGTTTAAGAATGGGTCTATCATATCTTCTGTAAGGAAGATCTGGGCTGGCCCAGTTGATGCTTTCTTGTGGTTTGAGTGTTATTTTAGGATATCAAAGATAGTACAGGTTGAGAACCTACAAGTTTTCCGTGCTTCCAAAGTGATCTGATCCAAAGCAGGTCTGATTAGACAAATAGTCTAAGAATAATTCTGGTATATCCTGGTTATCTTAAAAAAGAATAGGAAGAAAGAAAGAAAGAGGAAAGAAGGGAAAAGAAGATTGGGAAAAATTATTTTACATAATCAGGGTGTACAAATACATGTCTATACAAATAAGGAAGTGGTGAGGGCAGAGGTTAACACTTGAATCTCAGTCTCATCTGACCTGATTAAAGAAGTGAAGAATAGATATGCACGCAGAGTTAATTATACATATATATTTCACTAAACAGGGAAATAAGAGAAAAAGGGAAGAAAGGAAAGGGAAGGAATAAAATAGAGGGTAGGTTAAAGAAAGGATTAATCCAAAGGAGAGTAAACTCTAAGGATGTACTCAAATAATTATAGCAATTCTTTTTGTAGTAGCAAGGAATTGGAAACTGGGGGTGGGGGTTGAGGGAGGCAGGGGAGGTGTTGCCCATCAATTAAGGAATGGCTAAACAAGTTATGGTATATAAACTTGATAGAACAGTATTGTATTATAAGAGACAATGAAGTGGGTGGTTTCAGAGAAACCTGGGAAGACTGGTGTGAACTGACACAGAGTTAAGTGAGCAGATACAGCAGAATAATTTATACAATGCCAGTATTATAAAGACAAACTTTGAAAAACTTAAGTGCTCTAATCACCAAAATAAGCAATCTTGATTCCAAACGATTCTTGATGAAACATGCTAACTCCTGATAGAGAAGTAAAGGACTCAGAGTGCAGAATGAGATAGATAGATAGAGAGATAGATAGATATGTAGATAGATAGATGGATAGATATGTAGATAGATAGATAGATAGATAGATAGATAGATAGATAGATAGATAGATAGATAGATAGATAGATATAGATAGATGGATAGATAGATGGATAGATGGATGGATGGATGGATAGATAGATAGATAGATAGATAGATAGATAGATGTGTGTGTTTAAGAGAGAGAGAATTTTTCTTGGACATAAGCAATGTAGAAATTTTGGCTATACATATTTTAAGCAAGTTTTTATTTTTCTTTCTGTCTCAATTGAGGCTTGGAAGAGATGAGAGGGAAAAGGGGCAGGTTTTTGCCCACTGAAAAAATATTAATGTAATGTAATTTTTAAAAAAAGAACTTTGATGACACAATGACTCTAGAGGCCTGATGGTGAAGCATATTCCCTTGCTCTGGGCTCAGAGGTGGTAAACTATCAATGTATTATTATTTTTGGTCTATTTTTATCTAACTATACTTTTTGTTAAGGGCCTCTAGATAGTTCAGGGTATAGAGCACCTGGAATCAGGAAGACCTGAGTTCAAATCTGACCTCTGATACCTAGTAGCTGTGTGACCCTGGGAAAGTCACTGACCCCTGTCTGTCTCAGTTTCCTCACCTGTAAAATGAGCTAGAGAAGGAAATGGAAAACTACTCCAGTGCCTTTGTCAAGAAAACCACAAAATGATATCACAAAGAATCAGACACAACTGAACAACAACAAAACTTTTTTGTTACAATGGAGTATTCCATTGGGGGTGGAAAGGCGTGTAGTAGGTGAAAAGAGAGCTTTTTTAAAAGCCCCCTAAAGCATCAATAAATTTTTTTAAAACAATTTAAGAAGGTCAACACCATTCTTTCCATATCACATGGTTTAAGTGTGGATAGTAATAGTAAGTACAACCGCTCAGATGCATACAAGACCTTAAAGTTTTAAAGGACTTTATTTACACTGCCTTGCTTGACCCTCACAACAATACTTTGAGATAGGTGTTATAATTATAATAGGTGTTATAGTTATTCCCATTTTGCAGATGAGGAAAACTGGGACTCAGAGAGATTAGGTATCTTGCCTTCAGTGACATAGTTAGTATGTGAGGTGGGATTTGAAACCAGATTTTCTTCACTCCAAGTTCAGCACTCTAACCCCTATCCCACCCTGTTTCTAATATCATTGGCAGGGGATTTTCAGGATCCCTTTGTTACAATGAAAATTCACTGGGGCTTGATGTCTAAAATGAAATGTTGAACATATTCATTTTGCAACAATACCATCAGTTAACTTGCATGTGCCTCCTCCATCGATGACTATACTTTCAAAATAGCTAAACGGCTTTATGAACTGAGACTAAAACATAATCTTGTAATCTAGGTATGCTCTTTAAAAAAATCATACTCACCAAGGGAAAAGAACATTTGTATCAGTTTACCTAATTATATCTGTGATTGGTCATGTCTGGATCTGTGGTCCTAGAAATGCCAACTACTTTTTGAACATAACCCTATAACAAATTGTTTGTTGCCTGAATGATACCTGGAAACTCTACTGGGGGTGGATGGTAGCATTTCCCATTGCCTGTGTTTAAGCATGTGTTTAAGTCCCTTTTCATGGGATATATGCCCTAGCCTCTACCCCAAAAAACATGCGCAACCCAGCAACTCCTGATTGGTCCGTTGGCACCCACGACTAGTGCTGTGTTGAAGATGATTGTCCCCAGAATCAGAAGGAAATTTTCCTCTCAGTAGGCTATTAGAGCTGGGCAAAGGCTCCACCCTTCTTTCTTTTTTTAGGTAGCCTCTAAGATTATACCAACTTTCCTTCAGGCTTCTAATTAAATAGGGAAGGAGAATCCCTACTGAATAGTCAATGATCTCCAATGCCACTCCACTTATAAGGAGGAAGACTCTGATTAGAAGTAGTTAAGTTACACATGTCCCTTAACAAAGGGCTGGTGCACTTGATCCACCAGAAAAGAATCAGAATGCACACTCAGCTCCAATCTGCCCCTGAGTATTACCTACTGAGCAAGTAAATCCCTCCAGTGGGTTTGCCAGTGTAGAGAAAGTTAGCTATACTAGTCTTCTGTTTTTATGATGTCAGAGTTCATACTAATGATCATTTTCAAAAACGTTTTTCCAAAGGTAATTTGTAAAGCAGAAAATATTTCTTTAAATCAATTTTTAAAATTCATCTGGGATCAGGTAAAGCAGAGTTTGGATGATCACATGTTGGGGATTGTCATAAAGGGGATTTTTACTTCAAGAAGGAAGTCAGACTATGAGGTGCCTGTAGTTTCTTTCTATTCAGAGATCTTTTTTGATCATGATCTTTTTTGGGGGGAGGGGTGGTCTAGACTTGTAACATGTGGAAGTTTCCTCCATGGCCCTTTAACATACAATCAGCAAGTTAACCAGTATTTATGAAGTGCCTACTTTTGCCAGGCTCTGTGTGAGCACCTATAGAGTTGTCTGGGGCACTGACATTAAATGACTTGCTAAAGTCACAAAGGCGATATGTGTCAGAGACAGGGCTTGAACCCATATCTTCTTGACTCTAAGCCTGCCCTCTATCCACTATGCCAAACTGCTTTCCTTGTTATAATATATTACCAGTGCAATACTTAAAAAAGCTTCCTCCAGATTACATGTTCATTGTTGCTTAGAACAATGCTTTTCCACCAGGAAGCTGTAAACATGAAAATTTTTCTTTTGAAGAATTTTTTTTAATTCAACTGAGGTCCCTAGATGAGTCAGAGAGCCTTTATGACCCTCTGTAGAGGATGTGGTAGAATGACATTGTCTTTAGATCAAGATGAAAATAGATAATATTTTTAGCCCCTTTCAATGAGAGAATCTATGTATGATTTGGGGAGGGGGGTGGGGGAGGAGTTAAATGACTTAATTAGGGTCCCCCTGTCAGCATATATCAGAGGAAGGACTTGAATCCAGGTCTTCCCGAATCTGAGGCTGCCCCTGTATTCACTTCACCACACCGCCTCTCAAATATGATTCCATAATTCTAAAAACTGGGATGAGGTAAGGCAGTGTCTGTATTTGAAAAAGAAAAAGGACGGCCCTGAAAATGATAGACCAAGCAGCTTATTTTCTATACCTAGAAAATACTAGAACAAATCATCAAAAAAATCAATTTGCAAACACCCAGAAGATCATAGAGTCCTGGGTAATAATCAACATTGCTTTGTGAAGAACAAATGTTGTCAGAACCATCTAATTTCCTTCTAAAACAGAGTGACAGGCCTGGTAGATCAGGAGGATGAAATAGACGTAATATAGCTGGGATTTTATAAAGCTGCTGATGCTGCTTTTCACGATACACTCATCAACAGATATCTTCAGACTAGGAGCAATTTGTTGTAAGGTTATACTCAAAAGTAGTTATCGCCATTTCAGGGCAAACCTCAGGGGGGCCATTTGGGCTCTGTTTCACAGAGGGTGACTCTGGAGTTCAGCATGAGTCGATATATTCATCAACAGCCAAGAGGACAAATCACATTCTGCTCATTAAGTTATCAGGACACTGAGATGATGGATGGATGGATGGATGGATGGACGGATGGATGGACGGATGGTGTGACTGGCATGTGAAAGAAGAGGAGCATGACCATCATCATAGTCTACAAATATTTAAACTCTACAAGAGTATGCTTTGGGGGCTATGGGATATAGATAGTTTGTATTAGGTTTGGTTCATGCCCTCAATGACCTCAAAAATTAGTTTAATAAATTATAAAAGTGAACAGAAATAATAAGTTATGTGATTCTCTTCCCTTTCCTTTCCCTCTCATTCCTTTCCCTTCTTTTCCTCTCCTCTCCTCTCTTCTCCTCTCCTCTCCTCTTCTGTCCTCTCCAGTCCTCTCTCCTCTCTCCTCTCCTCTCCTCTCCAGTCCTCTCTCCTCTCCTCTCCTCTTCTGTCCTCTCCAGTCCTTTCTCCCCTCTCCTCTCCTCTCCTCTCCTCTCCTCTCCTCTCCTCTCCTCTCCTCTCCTCTCCTCTCCTCTCCTCTCCTCTCCTCTCCTCTCCTTTAAGCATAAAAAGTGCCTTCACTGAAGCAGACCAGAAATTCCTCTATAATTTATAATGTTGGAGACACACCTAGGGGCACTGAGAAGTTAAATGACTTCTCCACAATCACCTAGGTATCATATGTCAGAGACAGGTTTTGAATAAAACGTCTGATCTATATTTCACTTGTCACCTTGCCTCGTGCTGTTTCTCCTAAAATGTGGGGCCAAGAACTAAGCACAGCACCCTAAATATGAACTGACCACAGTGGAGCACAGCAGGGCTATCACATCCTTAGTGATGCACACTATGACCTTCTCCTTCACATGTCGACTCATGTCAATCTTGCAGTCCACTAAAACACTTTTTTCACTTGAATTGCTATGTAGCCACGCATCTCCCCCACCCCCCGTCTTCAGCTTAGGATGCTGATTTTTTTTAACTCAAGTTTAAGATTTTATATTTACCCCTAGTAAATTTCATCTGGGTAGCTGGGTGGCGCAGTGGATAGAGTGCTAGGGCTGAATTCAGGAAGACTCATCTTCCTGAGTTCAAATCTGGCCTCAGACACTTACTAGCTGTGTGACCCTGGGCATGTCACTTAACCTTGTCTGCCTCAGTTTCCTCTAATGTAAAATGAGCTGGAGAAGGAAATGGCAAATCCCTCCAGTATCTTTGCCAAATGGGGTCATGAAGTGTTGGATGTGACTGAAAACAACTGAATATGAACACAAAATTTCATCTTACTAGATTTGGTCTGATAGCACAGGGCCAAGCACAGATCCACACTAGACTATACGACTTCTGAATCCTAACATTCCAGATTCCCAAATCACAGAGACTTAGTAGGCACTTGAAAGTCAAATTTTACCCTGAGTAAATGAACTGAGTCAGCATTCTAATACAAGAAGGCGATATAGATTTTTGCAATAGAAAAGTTAATATAAACTTGATATTCAATAAATATCATTTAAAACCTCCCAAATGGACATGAAAATAATCACAGGGTAAACTCTAATTGGTACAAGGAAGGAGAAAGTCCTTAAGGATGAAACTCAAACTACTAAAGCTGCAGTTGGGGATGGCTGGCTATATGGAAAGGAAGGAAAAGGCGTAGAGATCAAAATGATGAAGTAGAACATGAGTCGGTAAGGTATAAACATCTTTAAAAAAACAGCAAGTCAGATATCTGAATCCTTGAAACACAACACAAAGTCATTGAGAAAAATCTCCTTTCTCTATTGGCCTTGTAACAGGTGTTCTGGATGCATCCAGTTTGGAATTCTCAACTTGAGAAATACAGACACATGGCCCTTTTTCCTCCTGTGAACTGACACACCACTTTGTACCTCTCATTGCATTTTCATTACAGAATATTAAAGTTTGAACAGACCTGAGAAAGCCCATCCAATTTGTTCATTTAATAGACAAAGCAACTGAGGCCCAAAGAGGTGAACAGGTCGAGTAATTTGTCCAAGGTCATAATAAATATAATATTAATAATATATAATGAAATAATAATAATATAAATAAAATAAATAGCAAAGCCTGGATTCACTCTCATATCTTCTCATCCAGTCATCTTGTGTTATGGTTATTTGTATATATGACTCAGCCACCATTATTCTCCTAGAAAGTATACATATATATAATTCTTATATAATATGTAAGTATAATACATACAGAGTGTTCCTAAAGTCTGGGCAAATAGGCAAAATGCATATTTTCAAGAAATGAAATGAACGAAATTTTCAACAACATTTTATTTAATTGGAATATTAACAAATAACATCTTCAATATGATTTCCATCATTTGTGACACAAAGGTTGCTGCGCTTTGCAAGATTCATGTGAACTCCCCGCAATAGCTCCACACTGCTGTCAATTTTAGCACATTCACTCTTTATGCATTCAATTGAGTGTGTTGCACCTGTGATTTTCATTGAGTACACCTTCTCCTTTAGCATACCCCAAAAAAAGAAGTCAAGGGGCTAAGGTCTGTTAATATTCCAAATATTTCAAAATATGCATTTTTTCCTATGTGTCCAGACTTTAGGGACACCCTGTGTAATATACAAGCAGGGGGCAGAGATGGTATCTTATTCTCCGTTTCTCACACAGTGCCTTGAGTAGAGTAAGGGTTAAATAAATATTTGTTGAATTTGAATAGAGAAACCAAAATTATTAAATGCATAGTAGGACTTCTGGTGAAAGAGAAAAGCAAAACAAGACAAAACAAACTCCGAGGTTAGCTAGCCTAGAGAAGAGAAAGTTACTACTTCCTACATGAGGCCTTTCCTAATGTTGGGTCCCTCCAAGTTATTCTCTCTCTCTCTCTCTCACTATTTACTTACTTGTATACATATTGTATTCCTCTATATAATGTGAGCTCCTAGAGGACAGGAATTTTTGCTATCCTTGCTACCTAGTATAGAGCTTAGGACATTGATGAATTAAAGAGGGTGATTTAATATTCTGAATCTATGAACAGATCCCTTTCCCCAATCAACTCTTCATTTCCACCAATGAAAGAAGAAACCGAAATGCATTTAACTTACAAAAGAAGGAATTTAAAGACAGCATATGAACAGATAAACAGCAACCAGCATGCCTGAGCTTAACCTACAGAATCTTCTTTAGGATTTCTGCTGCTATTAAATACTCTCAGGTGAATGTCTCAAAAACTCTATGTACAACTTTAACAAAAGTGGAATTCAATAGAAATGATGGCCTTCTTATCCAATCTCTTTATTTGGGGATGAAAAAGGAAAAATAATAGAAGTAAGATGTCAGGATTAGTCACTGAAGCTGTCACTTCAAATCATATTGCTGGAAGAGAATTCAAGAATTTATCTAGTCCATTCCTGCCTCAGGCAGTCTACACTTAAAACATCCAAGACAGATGGATAGTTTTTCACTTTCTTTCCAAGGGTGTAGATTTTTCAGCTTCTCTTGGTAGCCTTTTCCAATTTTTAAGTAAAATAAAGGGGCCAGAAAATCATGGAAAAAAGCTCTAGACTTAAAGTTGAAAGAAATGGATTTGAGTCATGCTTCCAAAACCTACTAATTGAGTGACTGTGGGTAAGTCTTTTAACCTCTCTAATTGTTAGTTTCCTCTTGTATAAAACATGAATAATAAAACCTGTGGGGTTTAACTCACAAAGATGTTGTGAGATCAAATAAGCAAATGTATGTAAAGTGTTTTGCAAACTTTAAAACACCATATACCTTTTAATTAGTCTTACAAATTCTTCATTATGTGTATTTGCAAATTTCAACAATGACAGCTTTGATTTCCAGCCTGACTGACTTGGGAAAATGTTGTCACTTTCAGCCGGAATAGGAAAGTCAGAAGAAGAATTGGTTTGGGAAGGAAGAGGACAAATTGCATTTTAGACATGTTGAATTTGAGGTACTAGGGGTTTATTCTGAAAATGTCTAGGAGGTAGTTGGAAATATAGACCGAACCTTGAAAGAAATTCAAAGGCTGGAGAGGTAGTTTTGTGAGTTACTCACAAATGACAGGAAGTCATGGGAATGGATGAGATCCCTGAGGGAAAGGATGTGATAAGTTAAAAGAATGATCCTAAGGGGGGTCTGGGAAGACATTTCAGGAGTGGAAGATGAAGCAGGAACAGAGAAAGAGGAGCGTAAGAAGGGGAACTAGAATACTGATGTATCACATTAGCCAACGGAGGAGTTTCATGGAGAGTTTCCAATGCTGAAGAAGCAGCTAATAGAATATACCAGGAATTAGAGTTAATATACCAATGTTTCTATATAGTGAGGCTGTATGGTACTATAGTGGATAGGGCAGCATAGTTGGAGTCAGAAAGACCTGGGTTCAAATCCATCCTCAGATACTTATTAGCTGCATGACTCTGGGCAAGTCACTGAACCTCGGTCTCTCATTTCTTCAACTATAAAATAAGGATTGTAACAACCCCTTCGTCTCCAGGGTTATTATGAAGATCAAATGAAATTTTATTTGTAAAGCACAGTGCCTGGCTCAGTGTAGGTATTTAATAAATGCTTGTTCCTTTAAGACTAAGTTGCAGAACAAATATTGATAGAGAGTGTTTCCTCACTGAGGAATTCCCTATACTTGTGACATTACGGGTCCGGATTTGTCACTGACATAGTTTGGGATCACAAAAGATGAATGTATTAATGGAAACCAGATCTTCTGACTGCAATATAATGATGGAAGATGGAGCAAATATTATATACTAATCATACATAAATATAATTTATATGTGTGTGTATATACATATATGCATTGTGTATATATGTATATATACATACATATATATACATATACATATCTGAGTGAATTTGGTGAGGCAGTGTGATATCACTGAACTAGAGACCTTTGTTAGAGGTCATTAATGGTGGAAAGAAAACTGAATTTGGTGTCAGAGAACATGGGCTTGAATCTGCCACCAATTGCCGATGTGACCTAGTGAGGGGGTTGAATTAAATGGTCCCTTCCAGAACTACAACTATTTTCTTTGGTCCTCTTCTCTCCTCTCCCCCAAACTTAAAGAACGGTGCTCTTACTTTTTAGATTTTTAATACAATCCCTAAAATAGAAAAATCTTAAGTAGCCACAAGTCTTCTACCCCCAATGAGATCAAAGAAAGAGTAAAATGACCCATATGAAAATATATATTTAAAGCTTTCTTTTTTGTTATTAAAGGTCATATGTTACTAGAGCTCATTAAAATGATAGTGCCCTTCATGTGGGGGAATGGCTGATCAAAATTTGGTATTTGAAATAATAGATTATTGCACTGTAACAAATAATGAAGGGGACAGTATCAGGGAAGTCTAGGAAGAGTTGTATGAATTGATAAATAACAACAACGTTGTTTAAAAAAAGACTTTGAAAGGCTTAAGCTCAACACTGATCCATTAATAACTAATCATGATTCCAGAGGACCAGGGATAAATCCCATTCATTACTCACCTTTTTAACAGAGAAGCAACGGACTCAAAGTGTAAAACGAGACATACATTTTCAGACACAGCCAACGCAGAAATTTGTTTTGCTTAGGGATTCATGTTTGTCACAAGGGTTGCATTTATCTCCACCTCTCTGCCCCACCATCTGCTGATCTTGTGGGTAGGGAGATTTGGCTGGGCAGAAGATGGCGTAGTGATGAGGTGAATGAAAGAAAGGGGGGGGAGAGGGAGGAAGGAAGAAAGGAAGGAAGAGGGAAGGAAGGAAAGAAGGAAGGAAGGAAGGAAGGAAGGAAGGAAGGAAGGCAGGAAGGAAGGAAGGAAGGAAGGAAGGAAGGAAGGAAGGAAGGAGGGAGGGAAGGAAGGAAGGAAGGAAGGAAGGAAGGAAGGAAGGAAGGAAGGAAGGAAGGGGAAAGGAAGGAAAGAAGGAAGGAAAGAATGAAGGAAGGAGGGAGGGAGGGAGGGAGGGAAGGAAGGAAGGAAGGAAGGAAGGAAGGAAGGAAGGAAGGAGGGAAGGAAGGAGGGAAGGAAGGAAGGAAGAAAGGAAGGAAGCAAGGAAGGAAGTAAGGAAGGATGGAAGGAAGGATTTAAGGACGTAAGGATGGATGTAAGGAAGTAAGTAAGGAAGAGGAAAGAAAGGAAAGAAGGAAGGAAGGAGGGAGGGAGGGAGGGAAGGAAGGAAGGAAGGAAGGAAAGAGGAAGGGAGGGAAGGAAGGAAGGAAGGAAGGAAGGAAGGAAGGAAGGAAGGAAGGAGGGAAGGAAGGAAAGAAGGAAGGAAGAAAAGGAAGGAAGGAAAAAAGAAAAGAAAAAAGAAAGAAAGAAGAGTGATTGAAGCTATTTTTAAAATGAACAGAAGGGAAGGGTCCAGAAGAAACACAGACAAGCAAGATAGCTTTGAAAGAAAGCTTTTGAAATATTCACTTTATTAAAAGTTGTTATATTATATTATATATTATATAATGAGAAATATTATTATATGATACTATACCATGAATTATATAATAAATATGTGGTTATATTTATTATATGAGTAGATATGTATCAGGGTATATATTTAAAATTAAAAATAAGCTGCATATAATGTAAATTCACATTTTCATCTATAATCCTCTTTTTGTGTTCTTTATCTTTTCTACATGGAAATACTCATTTTATTTGGTGTTTAAGAATAAAAAGAAATACTTTTTTAAGAAAAAGGGAAACTTTCCATTTATTTATTTATTTATTTGATATATTTGGTTTTCAGCATTGATTTTCACAAGAGTTTGAATTACAAATTTTCTCCCCATTTCTACCCTCCCCCCCACTCCAAGATGGCGTATATTCTGGTTGCCCTGTTCCCCAGTCAGCCCTCCCTTCTGTCACCCCACTCCCCTCCCATCACCTTTTCCCTTCCTTTCTTGTAGGGCAAGATAAATTTCTACTCCCCATTGCCTGTGTATCTTATTTTCTTGTTGCATGCAAAAACTTTTTTTTTTGTTTTTGAACATCTGTTTTTAAAACTTTGAGTTCCATATTCTCTGCCCTCTTCCCTTCCCACCCACCCTCCCTAAGAAGTCAAGCAATTCAACATAGGCCACATGTGTATCATTATGTATAACCCTTCCATAATACTCATGTTGTGAAAGACTAACTATATTTTGCTCCTTCCCAACCCATCACCCTTTATTGAATTTTCTCCCTTGACCCTGTCCCCTTTCGAAAGTGTTTGTTTTTTATTACCTCCACCCCCATCTGCCCTCCCTTCTATCATCCCCCCCTTTTTTATCTTCTTCCTTCTTCTTTCCTGTGGGGTAAGATACCAAAATGAGTATGTATGGTATTCCCTGGGAACCTTTTTAATAAATATCAACAGGTACTAATCAAAGCTGTGGGGAATGAGCAATAAAAGAGCAAGGTTAGCCATGATTATACATTAGCCTCTAGGTCATTTTTGTTTTACAATCATTTAGAAATAAACCATACGATGACTTGGTCTGAATCCTGGATTCCTGGATAATATGCAGCTAACAAAACAAAAAAAAAAGGTCCAGGTGCAGGACGTGAATCTGACCTTTCAATGCTTCGTGAATCTTTCTACCATTGCCCAAGAGATCTGAAGTTTCCAACATTTCTGCAAGTGAAAGCTACAAGAAAAATTATGTGGGTAATGCTATCTCCACAGTGCATTTCGGGTTTCTTTCTGTGCATGTTTAAGGCAAGCATTTAATTTGGATCTGATACCCAACTCTTGAGAAGCCACATGGAATAGCAGAATAGCATCTTTATAGTCAGGAAGACCTGATTTCAAATCCTGCTTCTGATGCTTTCTAGATAGTTGACTACCAAATCACTTAATCCTTCAGTCCCTCAGCGATTTTCTAAGACTATAAATTACAGATTATCTGCATAGGTGTAGGTAGTTTTCACACTAAGAATTCTCTACAGAAAGTAATCATTGGCCTATGCCTGTTGTAGGCTCTCCCTTCCTCTCCCCCAAAATATCTGAATCTTAAAAAAATAAGAATAGCAGTCTTACCTGTTGAGAGCATAATTTTACTCCAAATCAAAAGCTAAACTTTTATTATCAGCAATATTTTTCTTTTTACATATACCATATCACAAGGGATAGTTATTTCCTAATGGTTTTGCCATAAAAGGCTAGAGACTCAAGAGTTGAATCGTTTTTCCCAAAAAAGATATTTGCTTTCTTCTCATTTTCTCCTATAACAAAAACAACAAATCTCATGCTATTCTTGTGGAGAAAATAGAGAGGTATGAATTAGATGATGTTACAATTAAATGGATTCAGAATTGGTTGAATGGCTGCACCCAAAGAGCATTTGCTTATGATTCAATGTCAGTGAGGAAGGAGGTCTCCAAGGGGAAATGCTCCCCAGAAATCTGTGCTTGGCCTTCTACTGTTTAACATCTTTATCAATGACTTAAAGGCATAGAATTCATGCTCATCAAGTTTGCAGATGCCACAAAGCAGGGGCAGGATAGCTAACATACTAGGTGACAGTCAGGATCCAAAAAGATCTTAACAAGCTAGAGAAAGAGGCAGAATCTAATAAAATGAAAGCCAATGGGGATGAGCATAAAGTCTTGAACTTAGATAAAAAAGAATCAGCTTCATAAGTATAATATGAAGGGAGGAATGGATGGATGGCAGCCTGTTTGGTTTTTTTTTTCTGAAAAAGATACCACACAAAGATACTGCTTATCACACCATTGACTCATATGGCAGCCAAAAATTCTAATGCAATCTTGGGCTGCATTAAGAGGGCATGGCTTCCAAGAACAGCATAGTCATAATTTCCCTATTCTGTACCCTCATCAGACCTCATCTGGAGTATTCTGTTCTTTTCTGGGTGGCATGGCTTAAGAATGACATTAAGAAGATAGTGTTAAGAGGAAGGGCACCAGTATGGTGAAGAGCTTTGGGTGCATTTGAGGATCTTTGAGTCATTGAAGGAACTGGGCACATTTAGCCTAAAGAAAAAAATATGGGGGCGGGAGAGAGGAAACAACTGGGATTATGATAGCTGACTTCAAATATTTAAAGGGATGTCACACAGAGGAAGGTTAGACTTGTTCCATTTATCCCCAAAGGGCAGAACCAGGAGCAATGATTGGAAGTTACAAATAGGCAAACTGAGGCTGGATGTAAGGAAAAACTTCCTAACCACTAGAGATGTTCAAAAGTAGAATGGGATTGCCTGGAGAGGCGGTGAGTTCCCTCTTTTCAGAAGTCTCCAAACAAAGACTGGACAACTATTTGTTGAATATGATATGGTAGGGATTACTTTCATGTATAGATGTGCTAGATGGCTGCTGAGGTCTCTTCCCATTCTCAAATTCTATGTTGATTTTTAAGTTTAATTGCCAAGAAATCTCTTGTTGTTCCCTCCCTTTGCAAAGCACCTAATTTGCCATGTTCAAGTCTGATGAGAGAGTTCCCCTGTGCCAAAGAGAAACATTAAAAATATGGCTGCGTCTTGGAACCTGAGCCTGTCTAGAGGGAAGAAAAGTCATGTTCTCTAACATATCCGTTCAAGAGAGGGCTAGGGAAACCATATGGCAGAAGTAAGACCCATTCATCAGTAACCATTTCTTCAGCCTTTTGGAGAAACTTACCACTACAATAAGTTGAAAGAGAGAGAGAGAGAGAGAGAGAGAGAGAGAGAGAGAGAGAGAGAGAGAGAGAGAGAGAGAAAGAGAGAAGGGACCTCTATTACAACCCCTTCATTTCATGGATTAAAAAAAAACCAAAGCTCAGAGTGTTTAAAGGCTTGCCCAAGGTCACAAAGGTAGGAAACAGCAGAGGTGAAATTTGAACCTGGGTATTCTGACTCCAGATCCCACTGGCGTTTCGTTCTACTGTACCATGCTGACATGGAGTTAGATCTTTCAATGACCATAGATAGAAAGGAGATGACACAAGTTAACGCACTCACAGTTGACTGTTACTTTAGGGAACTAATCATAATGCTAGACTTAAATAGCTCTATATACCCACTCCTATTCTGGCGGCACAAGTTTCTCATAGGAAAGCACTCCTCAGAGTGATTGGCCCAAGCTTTTCTGAGATTGAGATCTTAATTAAAACCACCAACACTAGTCTCCCTGGCTCCCTTAAGAGTCCTCTTCTTGGCAGGTAGATAGGACTGGACTTTTCCACTGCCAACCTGTTACATGAAGCCTTCACACTGAATAATCAAACTGCCCCCAGCTGGAGCAATTGATCCTAGTACCTCAGGGCATCCGAATTTGATTCAAATAATCTTGCATCATCTGACATGTGTGCGTATACATGTACATACGTGTATATATATGCATGCATATATGTGCATGCATATACATATGTATATATACATATATCGTATCCACATGTGCACATATATGTGTATATTACATGCACACATATATTGCACAATATATAACAATACACACATGTAAATTATATACACACGTGCATGTGTGTGCATACATATACATGTGTATACACATACAGACACATCATACAATACACACGTATGTTACGTGCACATACATATGTGTGCATGTGTATATGCACATATACATCTATTATGTACATATATACGTGCATATACGTATGTATATGTGTGCATGTATACACACACATCACTATTTCTGACTCAAATCACCTCCATGTAGGTTGAGAATAGCTACAAACCCTTCTATTTAAAATGTTGTAGGAAATGACTGAGCCCATGAAACAGAATACACCTGGACTACAACAACAACGTGTGTGACTCCCCTTTCAAATAGGGCTGTCCAATGGAAGAAACATTGATAAATGCCTACTATGTAAGGCATTGTTGTTGGCACTGGGGATTAATGTTCTGACGTGATATAGTACTCACACCCAAGGAGTTTGCCTTCTAACAGAGAAACTGGGAGAAGGACGCAAATACACTAAGATATAAAGTAAAGTCTCCTAGGGAGGAAAAGGAGAGAACCAGACAAAGCGGTCATTGGGAGAGGGGACAATCTATTTTTGACTAGGAGGACTGAGAAAGAAGAGGTGATGCCCAAGCTGGAATGGAGGAGAGTTTCTGCAGGTGAAAGTGGGTGTGGAACACATTCCAGGTTTGGAGAACATTTTATAATTGAGGAAAACTGAGACAAATAGAGGATAAGTGACTTGCCCAGCTTTATGCAACTATTAACTGTCTGTGGCTGGATTTGAACTCAGACCATATTGACTCCAGGCTCAGCTCTCTATCCATCGCACCACCTAGCTGCTTCCACAGCTAGAAGTCAGTGACAAGTAAGCAAAAAAAGTTTTTCTGAGGTCACTGTATTTCACAGCAGAGGTGCTACCCCTAGGTTCATGGACTCAGGATTGTGACCAGGGAAGGCCCTAATAGGATGGAGGAAGCAAAAGCCAACAGGGAGGGGCAGGAACATAATAAATACTCAACAATGAAAAAGCAATAAAAGCATAGGCCATTTTGGTCTCAGTGCAGAGTTCTAACTCAGTAGATTCTGAGGCATATATGTGGGGGGGAGGGGGAGGGTGAAGAAATCTGTGTCCTCAAGGCCACATGTGGCCCTCTAGGTCCTCAAGTGCAGCCCTTTGACTGAATCCAAACTTCACAGAACAAAACCTTTTATTAAGGGGATACACACACACACACACACACACACACACACACACACACACATGCACGCACGCATGCACACACAGAGGTTTCCCTTCAACACTGTGACTTTCCCCATCGCAGTTTCAATATATCACCATTCAGCATAAGACATTAAATGGGAATTTGGGGGAAGTTTTGTGGAAGCTGTAGACAACACATGGAAGCCAGGAGATTACACAGAGCCTATGACCAAATACTTAACCCAAACGTGACAATAAAGTACTGTAAACACCCCATAAAAAAGAAAAAAAAATTCAGACTTCTCTGGTACAAAGGGAGGGCCAAAAAATTTCATACAGATTTTCCTGATGGCAGGGGTTCTGTAACCATAATGCCTGTGATGTGGAAGGGATGACTGTATACATATATATGTGTGTGTGTGTGTGTGTATGTATGTAAAGATACATACATATGTATATATATGTGTGTGTGATACATACATGTATATAAAATAATACAATAATAGATGTTCATGATGATTTGAGTCATTAAGACAATGTTAAAAGAAGGCAAAGGATGTAGGTAAAAAATTTTGCAAAGATTTTCATCAAAAGTTTTTAAAAAGGGTAGAAAGGCTTTAATCCTCTGGAAAATTAAAAATCCATTCACCAATACAACCTGCAGCAAATCCTTTGCTTCTCTGGACATTAGCTTCCTTGTGTGTTGAATGAGAAGATTGGACTACTTGATCTCTCAGGTCTTTTTACACATATGTGCTTACATGTGTGTGTGTGTGTGTGTGTGATGATGATGATGATCCTATGCCAATGTTCAGTGTCCAGGCTGGGTTCAGCCTATCATTTTGGACTTATTTTCCAGTACGCCTCCCCCCATACAATCTATATTCCAGCCAAATTGGCCTATTTGCTGCTTCCCCTCCCACCCCCCACACAATTTACCACCTCTATACTTTTGTACAAGTTGTCCTCCAATGTCCAGAATTCTCTCCCTCCTTAACTCTACCTCTCAGAATCTCTAGTTCCTTTTAAGGTACAGCTCAGGTGCCACTTTTCCATATGCCCCACAGGTTGCTAGTACTGTCTCCCATATCCTGTTGAAATTACTGTGTATTTATTTATCTATGTACACCCAATAGAATGCAAACTCTTTGAGATCAGGAACTATTTCATATATTTAACCCCTAGTTAATAGAATGTCTTACATTAAAAGATATGTATATATAAAATATGATATATAGATATCTATATTTATATATTTAGATAATGGATTATATGTTGTATAAAAGATATATAGAATACATTAAAAGATAAATAGAATGTCTTACATTAAAAGATATATATATATATAATATGATATACAGATATCTATATATATCTAGATAATGGCTTATACATGGTATAGAAGATATATAGAATACATTAAAAGAAAAACAGAATGTCTTACATTAAAAGATATATACATATATAAAATATGATATATTGATATCTATATTTATATATTTATATAATGGATTATATGTTATATAGAAGACATATAGAATACATTAAAAGATAAATAGAATGTCTTACATTAAATGTCCAGACTTCTGCTATCAGTAAGAAGTTCCAGTGAGAAAACTCATTCTACCAATACAGGTAAACAAGTCTTTATCATTTACAGACCTAAAGCTTGAACCCTAGAGCTTCTTGGCTGGAAGCTAGTTCTCTCTGCCTACTACCCCAAAGTGCCTCATGCCTTGTACACTGAATGTGTTTAATTAAATTAGTGCTGATGTGAATTTTTCAGAACAGAATTTTGTGCATAGGAGCTCAATGGGCATTTGTTGAATTAAATGGAATGAGTAATAATTTAAGATAACATAGGATTACAAGGAAAAGAAATACTTAAATAATTGAAGATGATCCATGTGAATCCCACTGCATATTTGCACACAAGGCTCATCTTTTTGTAAACTTTGAGTTAATGGGTGTTTGTAAATGCCAGAGTATGCTTTTAAAAATATAACAATAATAACATTAAAGGCACTACAATATTGTTTCCTTGTAACCAGTGAAAGAAAGAAAAAAAATCATTTGGCAAGCGTAAGAACAGTTATTGGTTCTGACATAAAAATTTCTTGCTGTGAGGTAGAAATGCTGTACTCCAAATACCGGAAGAAACGTGAAATCTCCAGGGTTATGTTCAGTAAGTCCTAGTTCAAAAGCAGATGCTGCAGGTGCATTATTTAAGAGCCTGTCAAAGATGATCTTCTACGACACATGACTTCAGGCTTCATCTCTTGATGCTGAAGGCAGCAAGGTGGATTCTCTTGAAAATGTGAATGCTATTGAAGCTAACTCCTGTTACTTGATACAGCACCCAACAAGAACTGCTCAAATTCCTATTAATGGAACTTTATATTTTCAATTAATGTGCTGGTTCCCATTTCACACAATCAGAGAATTCAAAGCCTTTTTTCACAATAATCTTAAGTACTGCCATATATACAATCAATAATGGCTTGTATTCTTTTTCCCATTAACTTTAACCTCTAAATATTTATGTACAGTCAGGTTGAATAAAGGTCAACTAGAAACCATAACTCTGAATTTCCTGGCTACTATGCTATAAAATTTCAGGTCATATAGCATTAATACCAATTTTCCACATGGAGGAGGAAAAACAGTGCAGGACATAATCTGATGAGGAATTATCAACACAATCTTCCAGTGTAGGCGATGAGACAAAATATTGAACTAATCCTAGGCTGAAACATTGGTTTAATTCATTTATTAAAGTACTAGTACATGAGAGAAGTAGTGCATGAGCAGAATTTAGATAAAATAGCAAGCTGCATCAGTTAAGATAATGCTATCCCGGTACCACATGACCAATATATAGAAACCTAATCATTTAATGTTTCCATGTGCCTGTGTGTCAAGAGTCAGATAAGACTAATCAAGTTTGAGGAGTTATTTGGCACCATTTAATATTCACTAGGGTATTTCTGACTCAGTTTATTCAGAATAACTCCTTTCTTCTAAATGGGACCTTGTCTTACTACTTTGGAAGGTCATTATATTTCTTAAAGCGTAAATATCTCGCAAGAGTTTTCTGCTATATTTGTCCTTTAATAAATTCTCCTCAGCTCAAATGAGAAAAGAAACTTGACATTTACATTAGTATTCTCTTTCTCAACAAACCTATCTACAATTAAGCACTTTCCTTGTGTATGGACAGTAGCATATAGATAGTTGGAGGGATAAAGGGCCAAATCAAGGACTTATCTGAGGAGTCTTTAAGATACTATCTTTTTCATAATGGTTTTGTGATAATGCTGGGAGACAGAAGCTATAGATCAGACAACCATAACTTCCTTCCCTCTGCTACAGATTTTGCAAAGACAGGTATTTAGATGGTCATTTTAGGAAGGGCTATAGGTTGGTATGAATGTCATATACAATAGCCATAGAGGTGTCCAGAGTTCTAATGCTCCTACTTGGTTCCAAAGTAGAAGCTGATCCTAGGACCAGAGTTAAAATCTGGAAGCAGGAGCCAAATCCCATTTTCACAGCTCGGACCTTTTTAGTGGTATAAGTTCAAGTCTAACTCTGATGATGACTGAATTTCTTTCTATGTGAAGGTAGATGATTTTTAACCAGACCTCTAAAAATAGAAACTGATCATTCATCCTCTCTATTAATACCAATATCGAAATAAATTTACATAGACAGAAAATAAAGCCTGATCTGCCTTTGATTTTTGCCTTTGATGGTTAGCCCTGGAAACTGACAACTATCTTTAAAAATAGTATTTGAACAAATTTTTCTTATCAAATTTTCCAAATCCACTGGAAGTAATTTAATGTGGCTATGAAAGGCAAAAATCAATAGTCGTACCTTTTTGCTTTATTCCTCTTTTCTCTTGTGATTTTTCTTTGTTGAGAGGCTCTAGAATCTTCTGCCTAATTGGTATAACCCTGAACACATCCCCGTTGGGCAAACAGCCCAGTTTCCCCACATCTATGGCTCCTGAAAGGGCATTTAATTTCATTATGCAAAGAAAACCACCTTAGATTCTAGTCATTTGATATTTCCTCCTTAGAACCTAGAATTCTGGTAACAAGACCAAAAATACTATTTCCTTCCTTAAGTACCACCACCTGACAAAGTCCATGGTTTCCTTTAAAACAGAATAAGACTCTAGAACTAAGAATATTTAAAAGTTAAAACTAGTACTTTTTAAAGTGCATTTTTGGGGGTAGAAAGGATAAGGGGGGCTCAGTTAGGAAGGAAAAATCTGTCTTTTTCTCTCTTTTAAAAAAACTTTTCTTCTCAAAATGGGCCAAAGGGAGCATTGCCCAGATTCACCTTGAGACTGAGAAGAAGCACAGGAAATTGTTTTCAGGCAGCCACTTGAAAACAGAAACTTATAATGGAAAAAAAGCCTTTTCTGCCACAACTATAGTGTTGCTGCTAAAATGCTGTAATAAATGATAAGAGGCTTTCTAATGTGCTCAGGATTGCCAAAATAAGCTATTGTGTCATTGTTAGTTCTCTATGGAAGCTTGAACAGACTGAGGAATAAGCATAGGACACAGAACACAGGAGCAGTAACTGTTTAAAGAAATCAGCAGGGAAGCAGCAGCTTCAGTCGCTGATGTCATAACTGGAAGCATAAGGGGGAAGCAGAAGACAAAGCTCATTGTTGACAAGGTGCCACTGTGCACAAATGTCAAGAGCCAGGGAGCTGAAGAAATATGTGTGCATCCAAGAATACAGGGCAAGTAATTAACTGGTTTAGGGTACAGACTTCTTTATCAGTGTTTGCTTTAGCACTGGGCAGGGAATCTCAGAATAAGTTGATGAGCAGTTACAATAACAATTTTTTTAAATAAAATCCATTTAGTTACCATAATTAGGATAATTTTATCCCATTGTAACTTTCCATACATCTATGACACAATTAAGAGAAGAAAAATGCAGGCATGATAGATAAAATAGTCCTTTGGAGATGATATTCATCACAGCTATGAAGTTTATGTGCACCACAGTGGCTTTGAAAGACTGATGGGTGGTCAGTGCCCTTTGTGTAAGAATGTTCTTTGGCAGGAGAAAGAAGGTAATTCCTATTTGTCAAACCACAAGTTTTGTTTATCTTTTGTAGGTGCCCTTCTACCTCTTCACCCTTTATCCTGTACAACACCTTTGCTCAGGGTCATTGGAGCTTTAGCAGATGCACACACCAACTTGGTTAGCCAACCATTGTATTTCTCATAACTTGACGGCTACTCAAAATTTCTTTTTCTATTATGTCCTATTTTGTCTTTTTTAGCTTCTTAATTGTCTTTACAGCTGACGTATAGCTTGCCTTTCAGTTCACTGTGAATAACATCATTATTTCAGAGCTGAGTTAGGGGTCTTGTAAATCATCAGGGGTGATTCTATCTTGTCAGTGCATGCCAAGAACTCAAGCAAACAAAAACCTTTGATGACCCCGTTCCAGATGCCATATATGGGATCCTCCTATGAAAGGAAAGTATCACAAGGTAGTGGATATTCTTTTCATTTTTCACTTACCTTGATCTGGAATTTGATGCTATATATTTACTTGGTCTGCTAAGTTTCCTAAAAGTCCTAACTCACTTGTTTGATGTCTTTTTACCCCTCTCATTTTCTACCTATGCATTATTCTAGAATGTGCTACAAATATAGCACCAACCTGTTACAGCTTTCAGCTCAGTATGGCATTGATACCATCTTTGATTAAATAAAGGTGTGTCTTCTAGTATTCAGGCTGACACAAGACCTTCAGGCTTACCAGTTGGTCCAGTGCTGTGCTAACTACAATACCATAATTTGAAGCATGAAATAAAGTACAGAAATATATTTTGTTACTGAAAATTATTAAAATCTTTGAGAAAAGGATACTTCCAGGTCACATGAACAAGATGGCACTAGGTACTTTCTCCTATTCCCATGACTTCTTAAACCTCTCCAAAACAGAAATTATACATTACAGATAAAGCCAACTCCAGCTGCTTCCATAATCTAGAACACCCCAAATCCAAAAGGTTAAAAAAACCCTTTCAAAACCCAGGAACTGATGCTTATTAATTGTGAGCACACTCAGCACTCATCCCCACCTCCCATGCTACCTGCAACAAGGCCATACAGGAATATACAAGGATATGACATTCATCAAAACCCACCCTTTTACCTCATTCCCTTCTCCCTCTTTCCAATGCTATGTAGATCCCAGCTCCAGGCTGTGGAAATTTGCTTGGGCTTCTGACAGCCAGCTTGGTCACAGCCCTTGAGGAGCAAAAGCCTGCTGCTAACCACAACCCAGAAGCTCCAGCACTGCAAAGTACTGGACTGCCCAGTGATGGTGCCATCAGATTTAGAACTGCTGGTGTTAGGCCAGAGAACTAAGGAACAGACGGAGTGGGACAGGTCATGAGGACAGAATACTGGGCAGTGCTCAAGCTTGAGGAAAAGGGCACAGCACTCTGATGAGGCCAATTCTGACTACCCAAAACTCAGTTGGGGCACAGATTTAGGCTGGTGAATTATGAGTTTCCTAGTGTAAAAGGAGACTGAAATGCTTTGAGATCCAACCCCCAAGAAAACCACAATCAGAAGGGAGGGAGTTAAAAAGTGAATGATAAGAACAATAGGTGTTTGGAGGCAGTGATAGGTGATAAGAAAAATAAGGGGGTGGGGAAGTGTAAAGGACTGGAAGTACCAAAGATTTCAGGAATAAGTTGCAAAGATCTTGAACATAAAGAGATAAGTCAACAGGAAAAACAATAACAAAGAAAAATGACCTCTGGATCTGGTAAACAGGTTCAGGTATCTATGAATACCGCAAAATGACAAAAATATGATCCAACACTTGATAACATAGAAGACCCTGTGGAATTTGAAGAGAACATAGAGCCACAGCATGCTATTATTGATTGGCTTAAAAGAGAAATGAGAATTACGAAAGCAGAATTTATGGCCTGCACAGCAAAAATAATGAGCAAAATAGGAAAACTTGAATTTGCATTGGCAAGCCTCACCAAAGAAACAAAAGAAAAAACAATAGATTGGGGAATGCAAATACATAGAAGTAAAGGACAACCTAGAAGAAGAGAAGAAAAAACAAGAACTTTTTAAAAAAATCTATTCACTATACAAACAAAATCTATGGATCTCGAAGATGGGATGCATAGGCAATCTAAGCATCATAGGTCTCCCAAAAGAATATGACAGGACAAAAAACCTTAAGTGAAGGAAATAATAGAACTCCCCAGAATTTCTGAACATAGAAAATTAAATCTCAATTGAGAGAATCCACAGATCACCTCCAGAAAAAACCCCAAGACTACAAACTCTGAGACACACATTTAATAATTCAGTTAAAAAGCAACAAGTTCTTGCAAGTCACCAAGAGGGAAAAAAAAAAAACCATCAAACGCCATGGAAAGGACATTAGAATACCGCAAAACTATTCTGCACCCACCATAAAAAGGAGGGGGGAATGGAAAAATGTATTCTGAAGAGCACTGGAGCTCAGAATGCAGTTCAGGAAGACATCATGCAAATCTGATGGACATCAATAATATAGAAGAGTCTGAAAGATTTTTAGAAAGACAACTAGAACTGAGGAGATTATTTGCTTCTAAAATACCCCCAGAACAACAGAATTGCAGGAGGAGTCAATAAATACAGCAGGAAACAATAGCAACAGCAACAGGTCGACAACAGGAAGGCAAGTAAGAGATGTCTTGCAGAAATCTGGTAATTGTGAAGAGGAAAACCAAGGCATTATGGAGACACCCTGCCTATAGGTGCATGCTTCTTTTGTGGGACTACATTACAACACGGAAGGGTAAATGAAAGGGGAAGAGGAGAACAGAAAGAGAGGAGTGAGTGATCCACCAGGGTCAAAGCAAGGGCTAGCAATGAGGACAAGATAACCTCTGTGGTTTCAGAAAAAGAAGAGTCAGGCAGCTGGGTGGCACAGTGAGTAGAGCACTGGCCCTGGAGTCAGGAGGACCTGAGTTCAAATATGACCTCAGATATTTGACATACTAGCTACGTGACCTTGGGCAAGTCACTTATTCCCAATTGCTTTGTCTTCCCCCCTCCAAAAAAAAGAAGGAAGGAAGGAAGACAGAGAAAGAGAGAGAGAGAGAGAGAGAGAGAGAGAGCACCTACAGAGGAGTAGGTGAGAAACAGGGAAAGATTCTAGATTTAGAATATCCAAGGAAATGATGAAAAGAAGTAAGGACAAAGGAGGAATAGTACTTTTAGACTTCAAATTATAGAATAAAGCAGCATTCGTTGAAACCATCTAATATTGGTCAAAGAATAGAGAGAGAGACCAATAGGACAAACTAAACAAGAGAGGTTTAGAAACAATAGAACTCAATAACCCAGCATCCAATAAAGTGAAAAGCTTAAGTTACATAGGGGGAAAACTCCCTATTAGATTAAAAACTGCTGGGAAAAGTGGAAAACAGTATGTCAGAAATTAGGCTTAGACCAACACCTCACACCATAATACATTCTAAATAGATACATGGCCTTAATATTAAAGATCATACTGTAAACAATTGGAAGAAAAATAGATCATTTATCTTACACAACTATGGGTAAGAAATATGTCCTTAACCAACTAAGAGACAGAGGCAATTACAAAAGATAAAATAGGTAACTTACTTGAAAATAAAAAAAAGTTTCTTCACAGACAACATTAATTAATATCATAAGAAGGGAAGCAGTCAAATGGGGGAAAAAATCTTTGTATCAAATTTCTCTGATAAGGGTTTAGTATCCAAGATAAACAATTAGTAAATACATCTAAGACTAATAGCCATTCCCCAATAGACAAATGGTCAAAGGATGTGAATAAACAATTCTCAAAAGAAATACAAATTATTCATAATCACATGAAAAAAATGCTCCACTCACTAATAACAGAAATGCAAATCAAAATAACCCCAAGATTGCACCTCACACCCAGAAAACTGTAAAAAATGACAAAAAGTGGCAACATTCAATGTTGAAGGGGTTGTGAGCAGACAGATACACTAATACATTGTTGGTGGAGCTGTGAGATGGTACAACCATTTTGGAATTATGCAAATAAAGGGACTAAAATATCCATTCCCTTTGAACCAGAGACTCCATTACTAGTCTTTCTATCCCAAGAAGCCACTGACAAGAAAAGAGTTTCTATATACTCCAAAATATTTATAGCAGTATTTTTTTGTGATACTTGAGAATAGGAAACAAAGTAGGTACCCATTGATTGGGGAATCGCTAAACAAATTATGGTACAAATTATGGTACATCAATGCAATGGAATACTACTGCACTGTAAGAAATAATACATGTGATGAATAGAGAGAAGCACAGAAAGATTTATATGAAACAATGCAGAGTGAAGTAAGCAGAGTCAATGAAACTGAAAATGGAAAAAATATCAAAAAGTCAAAAGTAAATGTGACAAAATTATAAAGATTGAGTGGGACTTGAATGAGAATATGAGAAGACACCCCAACCAACACTTCATGGAAATGGGAAGTCCGTGGGGGTCACACATTGCACAAGTGTTTGGATTTTTTCAATGTATCAATCATTTGTCTTGGGTTTTTTTCCTCTCTAAAGAAATACTGTTTGTCATATGGGATGGCTCTCAGGAAGGAGGAGAGGGAAGGATATAAGGCACACTATCATGATGCAAGAAACAGAAAATATCCATTGAAATTTATTACTAAAAATTTTGGAAAAGGAATTGTTGGGAGATGCAATCTTCTCTAATCTGATGAGAGAAAGAGAGACACACACACACACACACACACACACACAGAGAGAGAGAGAGAGAGAGAGAGAGAGAGAGAGAGAGAGAAACTTAAGTTTATGTATTTAAAAAAATATCCTTGGAAACCCAAACTTAGGAATTTTTGTCATGGTAAAAGCCGTAACTCATCATTTATTTAAACAGACCCATCTGCAAATGTATCACTCACAAAAAGGGTCTTTATGAGATTTTCATCTTTGAATTTTATAGCTGAAGTAGAAAGCAAACTAGACTAAGCTCAACTCCATGAGATCTGACATAGCAATCCGTGGGTACCTCCTGCTTTTAGAACAGTATGATATGGTGTGTGTACCTTAAGCTTTACAGCAAGAGACTTTCTTTTCCATTCTAATCTTTGCTGATTGCTGTTTTGTCTCTAATAAGATTTATTAAAAAGGACAATTTCACTCCAGCATTTTTGTAAAATTTCAGCTGGACCAAGTTACAGTGACATTTAAATATTTTTCCACTACAAAACAGCAAACTTTTTGTCTCCAAAACCCTGTCCCCTTTACTATGGATTTAGCTATGTCAGACTTTCCCCTAGCCTCTGCCACTATGTAAAACCATGAAATATGAGTCTTAGGAATGTGTATCAACTTGGGCTTCTCAACCCCACCCCCAAGCAACCTCTCTTTCTCTCTCATCTTTCCATATGTAGTAGCTCCTTCCCACCTTCACGTTTCTCTCCCTTTCAAAGCTAAAAATAGCTGTCAACACTCATTGCTTCAACTTCTTTTCTCTTCTCCCTCACTTCTCAGCCCCTTGCAATATGGCTTCCAACCTTGATAAAATGGAACTGCTCTATTCAAAGTCACCAAAGCAAATGGACCTCATCCTTCTTTACCACTGCATCTACACTGCTGATCAATCTCTTCTTCAGGATACGCCTGAGTTTTCATATTACTATCTCCGTTATTCTACCTCTGTGGCTGCTTCTCAGTCTCCTTTGCTGGATCGCAATTATACCCCACCCCCAACAGTGGGTGCTACTCAAGGGCCTCTCTCCTCAGTCCTCTTTTCTATTGTTCACTCCCTCTTGGAGTGATCTAATAAACTCCCATGGCTTCAATTATCACTCCTATGCAGTAGAGTCTTAGGTCTCAGTCTCCTTTGCTTGATCCTCATCCAGATTGCACCCTAGGTGTTTCTAGAGTTCTGTCCTCTGCCCTCTTCTCTTTTCCCTCTATACTACTTCACTTAATTACCATATCTATGCTAACAATCCTTAAATCTACTTATCCTGCCCCAATCTCTCTGCTGATGTCCAATCTCACATCTGGAACTGCTTTTCAGACTCAAAGTGGGCATCTTAAGCTAAACATGTCCAAAACAGAACTCATTATCTTTCCCCCTAAACCTTCTTACTTCCAACTTTTCCTGTTCTATTACCATCCTCCCAGTCCTTCATGCTCACCTCCTAGGAGTCATCCTTAATTCATCATTTCTCATCCCTGAACCCCTACATCCAATCTGTTACCAAAGCCTGCTGATTTCACCTTTGTATCATCCCTCAACTGTTCCCCCTTCTGTCCTCTGACACTGCCACCACTCTAGTGCAGGCCCTTATCACCTCATGGTTGGACTTCTGCAATAACTTGATGGTGGGTCTATTTGCCACAAGTCTCTCCCAGTCCATCCTCCATTCAGCCAGTAAAATCATTTTCCTAAACCACAGGTCTGAACACACCACTTCTTACTCAAAAAATTCCAGTGGAACCCCTATACCTCCAGGATCAAATACAAAATGTTCTTTAGTATTCAAGGCCCTTCATAACTTAGCCTCTCCTACATTTTGTCTTTTTACACCTTATTCCCTGATACATACTCTTTGTCCCAATGACACTGGCTTCCTGGCTGTTCCATGAGCAAGACATTTGAGGCACTCTCTCTGTCCTCTGTGTCTGGAATGCTCACCTTTCTCACCTCTACTTTCTGACTTCCCTGGCTTCCTTTGAGTCCCAATTAAAATCCCATCCTTTGTAAGAAAGCTTTTCCACCCCACCCCACCCCAACCCCACTTTAGTGCTTTTTGTTATTTCCTATGTATCTTGTATGCAAGCTGCTTTGTATGTATGTTTACATCGTCTCTCCCATTAGATAGTAAGCTCCTTGAGAGCAGGGACTGTCTTTTTGTATCCCCAGTATTCAGCACAGTGCTTGGCACATCATAGGTACTTAATGATTGATTGGTTAGAGATACACGTGCATGTTTGTACATGTGTGTGGACCCAGGCTGTCTTTGCGCAAGTATCATATCTACACCACCTACTGCCTATTTGACATTTCGAACAAACTAGATGTCCCAAAGTTATCTCAAACTCAATTTTCATAACAAAATTCATTATTTTCACCAAGATAAAGTCAAAATGGGTACATGATTTACACATAAAGGCTGACACTATAAGCAAACTAGGGGAGCAAGGAATAGTTTACCGGTCAGATCTATGGAGAAGGGAAGAATTTATGACCAAACAATATAGAGAATATTATGAGGTGCAAAATGGATGATTTTGATTATCTTAAATTGAAAAGTTTTTGCACAAAGCCAATGCAACGAAGATTACAAGGGAAGCAGAAAGCTGGGAAACAATTTTTGCAGCCAATGTCTCTGATAAAGGTTTCATTTCTAAAATTATATAGAGAACTGAGTCAAATTTATAAAAATGCAAGTCATTCCCCAATTGATAAATGGTCAGATATGAAGAGGAAGTTTTCAGAGGAAGAAACTAAAGCTAGTCATGTGAAAAAATGCTCTAAATCACTATTGATTAGAGAAACACAAATCAAAACAGCTCTGAGGTACCACATCACACCTATCAGATTGGCTAACATGACAAAACAGGGAAATGATAAATGTTGGAAAAGATGTGGGAAAATTGGAACACTAATTCCTTATTGGTGGAGCTGTGAACTGATCCAACTATTCTGAAGAGCAATTTGGAACTATGCCCAAAGGGCTACAAAATTGTGCATACCCTTTGACGCAGCAATACCACTTCTAGGGCTGTATCCCAAAGAGATCATACAAGTGGAAAAAGGACCCATAAGGACAAAAATATTTATAGCATTCTTTTTGTGGTGTTCAAGAATTGGAAATTGAGGGAATGCCCATCAATTGCAGAATGGTTAAACCAATTGTGGTATATGAATGTAATGGAATACTATTGTGCTATCAGAGATGATGAGCATACTGGCTTCAGAAAAACCTGGAAAGACTCATATTAACTGATGCTGAGTGAAAAGAGCAGAACCAGGAGAACATTGTATACAGTAACAGCCACATTGTGCAATGACTGACTTTGATATGCTTAGCTTTTCTCAGCAATGCAAGAATCTAAGACAACTCCAAAAGACTCATGATGGAAATGCTATCCACATCCAGAGAAAGAACTCTGGAGTTTGAATGTAGATGGAAGCGTACTATTTGCTCTCCTTTTCTTTAGTTGCTCTGTTTCTTCTTCCTTGTGGTTCCGCCTGTTAGTTCTAATTTGCATCATGACTAATGCGAACATTAAAAAAAATTAAAAAAATAAAAGCCTCACTATTTTCCCACCAAATCCCACTTCTTCTAAACTTCCCTCTTTCTAAAGGGACCACCATCCTTGCAATCATCCCGGTTCACAACCTGAATCTGTGACCCCTCACTCTCCATTATTTCCCAAATCCAGTTGGTTGCTGTCTTGTTGATTCTAATTCCCCTTATCTCCAATCTATATAACCTTCTCTTCATTAACAAACATGATTTTAGTTCAAACCCATCACCACCTCTCAAGTGGACTATTACAAACAGCCTCCCAAATGGTCTCCCTGCTCCGTTTCTCACATCTCCAGAGACATTCCTAAAGCAGAAGTCTGACCATGTCATCACCTCCAGCGGCTCCTGATTGACTCCAGGATCAAATACAAACTCTTTTGATTGGCATATGGAGCCTCTTCATAATTGCATCCAGCCTACTTTCAAGACTCATTGCAAACACCTCCCCTTCATGAACTCTACGGCCCAAAGTGGCATGTCTACAGTTCCTCATACACAACTTCCCATTCAACTCTGTCAGTGTCCAACCTGTTCCCCAAACCAGGAACGAGCTTCATCTCTTGCCCTTTTAGAATCCCTAGCTCCCTTTGAAATTCAGCTTAAACTCTACCTCCTACGTGGAAGTCATTTCTAATTTCCCCTCACACCCCGTTGCTGCTTTTTTCACTCTCCAACTCTTCCTTCTGCAAATTCGTCTCACACTTTCTTTGTGTGCAGAGTATCCCAAAAGTCTTGCCACTAAGACTTTTGGCACACCCCCCAAAAAATTAAGCTTAGGGACAATGAAGGTTCTGTTTTCATCCATGTTTACATAGCACCTAGGTCCATACCCAGCACAGAGTAAGCACTTAACCCGTGTTTGCTGACTGACATTCCCTATGGTGAAGCTTGATGCTGAGTGAGCAAGCCTTGGTGTTTCCAAAGAAGACAGCCTTACGATCATGGCATTTTTTCTCAAAAGATTACTAACCTGTTGACGGGAAAATGCATCACATCACTATGTTTCTGAGAGCGATGATTAGGATGTTAATTTTTAAAATGGACATTTACTTACACGGCATTTAACATTTTCAAAGTGTTTTACACATATCCTCACAACAACCCGGTAAAGCAGGTAATTGGAGCTTTGCTTTTGTTTTTTTTAATGAGATCTGTGATTTCACAGGTATAGGGAACTCCTAATGAGGAAAAACCTTCTAATGCAGATCAGTACCTTCTCTGCACTTAGGGATCTGAGAGCTTGAGGGATATGCCTAGGATCTGAAAGCAGGTCCTCCCAACTAGGAGGCTGGCTCTCTATCCCTGAGTTATCTCTTTTCAGAGGTGCCGTTCTTCTTGTTTTCCGGATGAAGAAATGGTGACTCAGCTATTTCATGACTTGCCTGGGGTTGTACAGCTAAAACACCATTAGGTATTTTGGTAGTGAAGCTTTTAATATAAATCTACAGACACTCGATAAATGTTTATTGGTAAGGCTGGTTGAAAACAGTTCTTGCACTCACTAATGATAGTGAAGAAATAAAAAATTTGTACTTTTGCTCGATGGTAGCCAATGATCTAATACCCAACAGAAGCCTTGACTTTAAATTCCAGCTGTGCAACTTCCAAAAGGAAAAATGTTAAAACAAGCACCTTCCCTCACCCACCGCCCCAATAAAGGAATTTAGAAAAATAAGCATCCTAGAAGTTATTTATGTTTAATGCTTAAAAGTCTGAATGCACAAACAATATTCTACCATTATAGAAGTACTGGTGGTCAATACAATGCATTAGAACTATGTACAATGCACAGTTTAGTATCAAAATCTTTCTACACTGTAGAGTATTACGAAACTGTCAATGACATCAAACACAATGCACTTAAGACACCATTTTTTTTTCTGCTACCACATTTGGAACTTCAATGAATAGTCCATTTCAATTTGCAGCATCAACCCATTTCTAGTATGAAATTAAGTAATTTTCTACCTATACGATAAAGTTTATCTACACGGTTCTTTTGATTTTGATCCATAGCAGCAAAGGCACTGTACATCAGCAGATCCACAGACTTAAAAGATTTATAAAGCATTCGAACAAATAATAATAATAATTAATAATAATAAAAAAGGAGTCACAGATCATGGTTTAACAGCAACAGCAACAACAACATAAAAAGATAACACAATGTCTCCGGGATGATGGCACAAAACAGCCTTGTGTCTATTCCAGGGACATCCAACTAAGACATGGAAAGAACCGATGGCCAATAGAGCAAGTCCTCATCTCGAGCGAGAGCCCATTCTTCCTGTTCTTCGGGAGGAGGGCTTCTTGCAAATCCTCCCTCCTCTGTTGTCCTCTCTTTGTTCAAAGGCTTGGCTTACACAGTGGTAGGAATTCCTTTCCTACAGCTGTGCACCCGTGCAGTTCCCAAAAAACATGTGAAATGTTTTCCATAATCTCTTGTAACCACAAAATTGCCCAAAGATGCCCATCTCCCCTTTTCAAAGAAATGTGGCAAAAATATCCAGGAGGGATTAAGTTGTCTCTTTGAGGCCAATTTACTGTTCATCTTTCTATAATACAAAAAAAAAATTAAAAAAAAAGTTATATAGTGACCATTGCCTGGTCCATAAAACTAATAAAAAGGAAAGTTCTAAAAATAGCAACCAGTTCTGAAGCGGTTCCTAAACCTTCGGGTGTCTAAACGGGTAGCATTCTTCGAGTATATTTAACTGAGACAGCTAGAAGCTAAACTTTTCAAATTAACCAAAATGCATATGGCATTAGTTAGAAATTTCTCTTTATTTAGTCAGATTTCCAAAATTTGTTAAAAAAAAAAAAAAGAAGCAGCATATTGCTTCCTGTTGATGTTAAACATTCAATGTCTTTGTATAGCTACCAGTCTATGCTTACAACAATTTCTAGCTGGTCACTTTAAATGTTCCTTCGCCCTCCCCCGCCAAACCAAAAAGGGGCCATCAAAGAACAACGCACCTTTATTACCAAGGCGGGAGCGGACAGCTTTATGAACTCAGTTCATTGTTAGAAAGCCTTCTTTAAACAAAATAAATATATTACAGATATAATACATAACGAAAGATTCAGTTCACTGTTAAGTATGCTTGTTCCGAGTTCTTCCAAGTAGATATTTCAAGATTTGGTATCACAGGTTCTTAATGAGCATTCACAATTCAACAGCAAGGAGGAGCGGGGCGTGGGGAGGGGAGGGGAGGGAATCAACTCCACAACTGTGAGGAACGTTTTAAATCCTTGGCTTGGGAAGAAAAAAAAAAGGATTATACAGCAAAGTGCTACAAGGAGGAGTCCGGTTTGCATTAGGATTTGTCCTCAATAAATAACTTCATAGACTGTTGCCTTCTTGTCCCCAGAGCCAGTGACAATATACTTATCATCCACAGAGATGTCACAACTAAGCACCGATGAGGATTCTTTGGACTAGAAAAGAAACACACAAAAAGAAACATAAAAACTCAAGACACAGTAAAGGTATAAGCTTTAAAATAAGGGAAAGTAAAGATGTTATCACCTCCCATTTTAAAGGATAACCAAAAAATCATAATGAGGAAATGTAATGTTTCTCTCTCTCTCTCTCTCTCACACACACACACACACACACACACACCCCTGATGCTTACATCTTGTGCCTTCCATATATCACCCTAAGTTTTGCACAGTGGATAAAGAGCCAGAAGAATGATGCAGGTATCAGTCTTGCCTCCAACTCACACCTGGCTGTGTGACCCTGGGGAAGTTTCTTAGGCTTGCTCAATACTCCAGGCAATGGTCTAAGATCATAAACTGCGGATAAGGTGGTGCCCCCTACTGGTGGCGGTAGCTTCCCCATGGGTGAGTTCTCTACATTAGGGACTCACAGTCTCAGTTCCTATCTCTGGATTAATAATAATGATGATGATGATAATTTCTCAACACAAAGATACAATAAATATTATTATCCCCATTTTAGAGATAAGGAAACAGGCTCAGAGGGGCTAAATTACTTGTCTGTGACTATATATCTGTATCTATCTCAAAATGTGTGTGTATATATACGTGTGTGTATTTGTGTATGTATGTATATGTGTGCGTGTTCTAGCAGGCTCATATGTAACTCTGTCAAGTCTAGCTCTATTTTCACTATGCCGCCAAACTGACTCCATGACAGGTGATTCCCAAGAAACAGAGAATTTCTGACTGCAGTCAAGAGGACTGGGATAGGAATTGGACTGGAGATTTCATAAATATCGGTGACTCCTCAGTGAAGAAACTCCCTGTATTACTGAAGGTTGGTCCTTTCTCTGCAATTCATAATTTTAGACGGTTGGCTAGAGGTTAAATGACTTGCCCAGGGTCAAAGTCAAAGAGGATATAGACACAGCAATTAAACAGTAAATATTTATCAAGGACCTACTATAATATGCACAGCATGAGAGAGATAAAATTGTACTGCTACAACTGCACCGATTACTAGTGTTTTAAGTGGAACAATATCATTCCAACTTCCCGCGGTAGTCGGACTAGATGACTTTTAAAGACAACCTTAAAAGTTAATGAACTCAGTGATTAATAAAAAGCAAATCAGATATCTTCATACAATTCCATCCCTAATGTGTTTAAAAAAAAAAAAAAAAGTAGGAGTGAAGAACCATGAAATACCTGGAATATACTGGCCCCATAAGGGGTTCTCCATGCATTGAGTAGATTATCCTTTCCAGTGCTTACGAACCATTTTCCTACAATCAGATCATTTAAAACATCAGAGTTAATGCCTCAGAATCAGAATTCAAGTTCACCAAAAAGGAACAGAAAAATTCACTCGGAGCAATAAGAATTATTCAAATAAAAGTTGTCTAATTTACAACAAATGGAATAAAAATTCTGTCCACCTCAAACGGAGAAAACTCATAAAGTTAAAGCCAGAGAGAGGTGAATATAGTCACATTCAAATTCAAACAAGAGAATCCATTTCACACATCCAAAGGTTAAGCTTAAAAGAAGTAAACAAAGAAATATGCTGCCCCCACCTCCCCACATGGCCAGAAAAGTAATGACGAAGCATGGAAGTCCGCTTACCACAGTGAGCAAACTTGAGGGACAACACGCAGCTCTCATGTAGATGTAGCTGGTATTTGTCTGGTTTGGTAACGTGTAGCACCTCTACGTTACTGTTCTCCATCCCAACTGCAAGCCACTCTCCAGTGGGACAATATCCCAGAGAGAAGATCTAATATTAAAACAGTATAAAGAATCTTGTAAAAATACCACATGACTTGACTCTGGCTACTTTAACCTAAAAAGATAACCCAATCTCTTCCAGGAATACCACTCCAATTATGAGAAAAATCAAGACTAATTAAATAAGAGAGAAAAATAAATCCCCAAACGAATGTGTATTTAGAACATAGTCTTTACAATGTATTCTATTAGTCTAGTCTATAGCTTTAAATGATAGAAAAAATTATCCAGTAATGAATGCTCTTCAGAACCAACAACTAACCAAAACTGCCTAACACTAAACAACCTTTAATAAAACTTGAACGAGTAAACTTAGTTTCAAAAAAATGTGAACCCCTATTATTAACTAGTTAATTCAAAATTCCCAATTAACAAACTGTGCACAGTGAATGATAAACTCTGGAACTTGCCTTAATTTCTGCCTTTTAAAAATTTCACACATTTTATAGAAAAATTACAATTTCTAAAATATCAATGCTTTGAGACAGCTACCTGAGACGTGAAGTCATGTTGCTGTAACTGCCGTCCTTCTCGCAGGTCCCAGGACCTGACCGTATTGTCCAAACCTCCCGTCCAGAGCTTGGTGCCATCATTCGAAATGTCAATACAGCTGGCTCCGTCTGTGTGGCCTTGGAATTGCCTGAAAATGTCAAAAAGTGGGGGGAGGGGAGAGGAGGAAAGAGACTGACAATGAGGTAGTTTTAAGAGGAATTCAATGGAGTGTTTTATGTCAAAAACCAGCTCTGCTTCTTTAGCCAGTTAAGTGTTATTACTTAATAATAATTACATATTTTAAAAACATGATGAGTTCGCTCCAAACTTCAATAAATGGCAAAGAATAGGTGTAGAATTTCCTATTTCACTTGGTTATTTTCCAAGACCTAGGTGGCTTTTGAAATCAACTAACAAAGAGAAAATTATCTTTAAATGGAACAAAAAACAAAAGAAAACTCACATCTACATTCAGATGGTCTGTACAAATATTACAACACAATAAACTCTATTTTCTCCCCATAACTTGGCACAAGTGGGTGTGTGAGGGGATGCAAGGCTAATTTTCCCCTCCAGAAATGGATACTCTGCCAAGAAGAGATACTGAGCTCTCTGTTGTCTAACTGTGTAACCCCAAAAGGCTACAAAAGTTAGTGGTGTAAGTGTTAGGCAGAGAAATTCGGATCTGATCGACCCAGAAAGGCCACACTCATCTAAAGGGAGTGCAGGATCATCCCTCGACAGCCAGCATTACCACGCCAGGGCCCCCTCCCATTATTCTCTTTCGCCTTCCTTCCAACAGGCGAAGGCCACAGTAGAGAATACCAGTCATTATCGTGCACTTGTAGTTATTTATCTACAATTAATAACGTTACATCTAAACTGGTTCCAAATAAGTTCCTCAAGGCCACCTCCAAGCTTCTACTCAGACTGCCTTTTATCTGAGTCTGGCAGTAATTATTCCCCTCGTCACCATCCCTCATACACTTTACTCTCCACTTAGCTGCTGGACCGATGCATGAACCTCTTCATAGCACAGTACCATGGAAAAAACATTGTATTTGAAATTAGGAGATGTGAAGGATGTGGGTTCAGATCTTGCTTCTATTACAGTGCAACCTTGGTCATGTCACTCAACATATCTGGGCCCCAGCTTCCTCATGTAGAAAAATTGGGAGGCTAGATTAACGGTCTCCAAGATCTCTTCCACCTCTAAATTTATGAACTTATTTTCATTTATTTTAAAATTATAATTACAGATGATGTTCCTTCCCCCTCCACTGCTGGCTCTATTAGATTACAAGCTATTTCAGGATAGGATCAAAACCAAACAAAACGATTGAAACACCACGGCACCCAGCATAGCGCCATACATCCTGTGGATTCTCACTAAATATATCGCGATGGTGGTCATGGTGGCATTGGTTCCCATCGTTTGACACAGGATCATGCCCCAGAAAGTATCTGAGGCACGGCCTGAACCCAGTTATTTCTGAGCCTAAGTCCAGTGCACTAACCACTATGCTATGCTTAAAGGATATCCAGAGAAACCACAAGTTATAGGAGACTTATCAAAGTATTGGCATCAACGTGACTTTATTTTTCATCCTATATTCTGTATGAATGACATGGAGAATGAAAATGTCTGGTTTGATAAGAGCTGATGGAATTAGGTGCTTCTTTTCTTCTGGCCTGCTAGCGGTGACACTCCAGACCACTTCTAGTCACTGGATAGAGAGGAGAAGCACACTTGATTTGGAGATCTGGGATCAAGTCCCTGCCTTGCATTTCCTAGCCAAGTGACCCTAGGCAAGTCATGGTTTCGGCATCTGTAAAATGTGGATAACAATGTTTACTACTCCTCACTCTCACAGGGTCACTATGAGGAAAGGGTTTTATAAACTAAAGCACCACGTAAACAGGGCGTTGGTATTACAGTGACTTATTATATCCATTATTCGTCCATTTGTACATACAAAGCATTAAGAAAGAACTGTGGCCCACAGCGGCTAAATGAGCTCTTCTCTTGCTGGTAATCGGATCCTGCTGACCTACCTGACCAACGTCTGATTGTGCAGATCCCACACCGCGATGTTCCCGTCGCTGCAGCAGGAGAAGCAGACCTTGGAATCGGGGCTGATTGCCAGGGCGTAGCAGGCGGGAGCTGAGGATGTCAGCTCAGCTTTGATGCGTGGGGTCGGAGCTGCCAGGTCCCAAATGGATAATGTACTAGCTTCCCCTCCAACAATCAGGGTGCGGCCGTCAGGGAGCAATCTGCAGGAACGGATGTAGTTATCTCTGTTCTGTGGAGACAGAAACCATCAAGAGATTACTCATGAGGAAAGGAAAACAGCATTAACATGAGAGCAGAGATCCATAAAAGTATTGTATTCCCTCCTGGTTTTAATGAGCCATTTATACTTATGACAATGATAAAGTGGATTAATGCCAGAAAATTACATGACATTAGGGAAGTACTTAAACTTGATCTACAGAATTTAGTACTGAGAGATATTTAATCTTAATTAGCATCAAAAAGCCAAGATCTAGACTAAACTGTGAACAGTTAAAAGCTTTACATATTCAACAACTCAACAAACTCACATAAGTTATTCATACACACCCACGTGTACATGTGCACACATACATATAATCTGTAAAAACCCAAAACAGTAAAAACAGAAAATCATGTTCTATCATGCCTGTGTCTAGAAAAGACCTGCTTATTTCTTTCAGCCACAAAGATATCAAGGGTTACAGACATTTGGAAATGTTCATTTCCATAGAAATATTACCTGCCTAAATATGCTATTTTGGTTTTGATTAAGCAGTACTTAACATCAACAGGAGGTAAGAACTTATCAAGGACTGCTAAGACAGGGGGGAAAAAGTTTTGCCCAGCAGGATTTATGCTTGTTGAAAGAGGAAAAATGTCTGTTCCCAAAATAACTTTAGGGCAAGTTTCAACCAAATGTCAATGAGAGAAAAACTAATGGGGTTTCAATCATGAGTTAAAAGTTACTGTCAAATGGCAAACCGAGAATGCAGCGCTGCGGTTTTCTATTTGGCTACTGCATGCAGGTGGCAATGGGCTTGGTGTTTCAAAGCACCTCCACTGGTCCTATTATCTGAAGAATGACTTCGGCTTGCTTAACCCTCCTCTATCTAACCTAGTCTAAGAAGGAAAGGATGTCGGGGTTCAGATTTCTGAGTATATTTATGGGTGCCTACAGTTGTGGGTACACACGGAGACATACACACACATAGCTGGTGCAACCATGCAACTGCACCAACCATAAAGTAAAGAGGATTTGCTAAATAAGGTACAAACAAAGTCGATGTTCAGTTTTTCCAGTTCTAGGAAAGTAAAAATTAAGGAACAGTAATAAATGATCCCAAACTCACTGTACTACCCTTCGATGACTATCATGTTGCTTCACTCATACATACAATTTACTCAAATCATTTCTTTAAACTAAATTTAAAAAAAATTGTTTTCTCCCAATTGCATGGAAAGGCAATTTTTAATATTCATTTAAAAAAAAACTTTGTAAACACTTATTTTCAAAGGCATTAGAGCTTTACTCATCACTTAATCACTTACCAGGCAGTCCAGCTGAGAGACTGGACTCTTGTTTCCTGGGTGGCTGATGTCCCAGACTTTGACACATCCCTTCCCGCCAGTGTACACATGTCTCGTGGGGTTGCTGATAGTAACTGCACACACTACTTCTCCATGATTAAGGGTGTTGATCTGACGAGCATGTCGAGGGATTCCGGGTCCAATGAGGGCATCGGGGGGAAAAGGTACGGGCTGCATCTGACCATCTGCACTAACGTGAAAGGAGTACGCTCTAAAGAAGAGAATGGAAATGAGGAAAAAAAAAAACTGCTGAACTGTTTGTTCCCTGTGCTGAACTAAGATGAGAAACGAGAGATGAAACGTTCAGCATCATCTACAAACCAGAGGGCCACGGGTGATTCAGAGCCCAAATGCTTGGATTTTCTGTTAATATCTCATCATATCAATCATATATATTTCCAAGTAACTGGCTAATAAAGAGTACTAGGCACAAAATGACCAGGAACTAAGGAGTTAAGATTCTCCAGAGCCCCCTGACAAAATGGCAGTAAAAAATGGAACTTTCCCCCCCTTGACCTGACATGACAATCACAAATCCCAGTTACACCAAATAGAATCTGAGCTCTCAGAGAAAATGCACCGTGTGACCGCCAGGAAGGCCCACCTGTGAATAACCTATCAACAGCTTCATCTCAAATTCATTTCCAGGGAAAACCCTCAGGTTGGGAAAGCGTTTGGCTCTAATATGTGACTTAACATTGGGCATCTCCTGCAACAGAATCTGTCTCTATTTTTGGGATGCTGAAGGAAGAGACGAGCATCAGAAGAGCACAGGTAAGTGAGGCAAGTGGCTGTGACTGATTTCACATTCCTGGAGGGCAGAAGGAAAACTCAAAGGGCAAATAAGCAGGAGGGTGACCAGGGGGAGCCAGGATGGGTGTAAAGAGTGTGGGAGGGAAGCCACACTGGCTGGGTCAGTCAGCAGAGTGTTAAACCCTTGCTGGATGAAAGGCTCAGTGACAGGGAATATCAGAGCATAATATCATCAACCAGCCAATGAGGCTCATGCCCACTGGTGACATCATGTTCTAATATTCAGCCCCTACCATACTTAACACCCTCATTTACTTTGTCACACACAAAAGATATGATCACCAACTCATCATATGGTTGTTTTCTAGTATTTTAGGTCATATAAGATATCAGTCCTATTTGTTAAGGTTAAGAATTAGACCGTTCTTTAACATTAATTGTAATTTTCTCCATTCACAGGTGCCTAAGGAGGCAGCTTGTGATTGTTCCAGGACTCCACTCGGCATACTGTCAGGATGGATCTTTTACTTCTCTTTTCTGAGTTGTATCTCATCTTGCAGGCACATTTCCCTGTTCTTATTAGAGTGAAGACTTGAGGCAAGAAGTAGTCTCTGGACTACTTCTGTGCCAGAGTTAGTGGGAGAGAAGAAATTTTCTCTACTTTCTCCATTAGTCAAAGCATCTAACAACATGCCCAGAAGGAGACAGTATATCCAGCAACCAGCAAGAAGCATTTCAGAGAGTCAAGGAAGGAAACAAAAATAAACAACCCCCAGATGGACACAGACACAGAAAGGCAGCTAAGATTCAAGGTGGGAAGAAGCTTCAGGGAACAAAAACTCTGGCAGCAGAGAAGAGAGCCGATTACGAAATCAAGAGCAAACTAGCCCTGATAGTTGAGACTCAATCTTTGAAAAGCAACAGACCCAGGAAGGCCTGCTGAATGACCCTCCCTGGGTAAGGCACAGTGGGGGAATTGACCTCACCTCACAATTTACTAAGAAAATAGATTATGTATGTGAGTTCTCCCTTCTCCCCTTTTCAATATCTCAAAACCCCTAGATATCTCATCCCTCATTCCCTCCCCCATTACTCCAGCCACTGAGAAAGAAATGACTCTTTTCTGAACAAGGACTATGCCCTTCTACATGTAATCCTTTATTCCCTCCCTTTCTTTTTTTCCTAGTAGACTGGCTCAAGTTATTCCTTTTCCCTTTAGTCTTCAATCTATTGTTTTTCCTCTGAGGGCTACAAAAATGCCCAAATTTTCCCAAACCTGGAAAAAAAAAGCTCAAAAGGCCTACCACCTCCTAAAGCTAATATTCAATATCTCTTCCTTTTCATAGGAAAATTTATTTAAAAATAAAAAGCTGTCTACAATTCATTTCCTTTCATTTACTTCTCAAACCTCTACAGTCTGGCTTCATTCAACTGAAACTTCTTTCTTCAACGCTCCCAATGGTCTCTTAACTGCTAAATCTATTGGACTTTCCTCAGTGCTCATTCTTCTTGGCCTCTTTGCATCACTTGACAAAGTTGAACAGTGTCCAGAGCATATTGCTGGATACTCTCATTCTCTCTTTCTCTGGGTTTGTGTGTCACTCTTTTCTCTTGGTTGTCCTCTTACTTGTATGACCTTTGCTCACTCTCCTTTTATTGGATAATCATCAACATTCAAACATTTGCCAGATCTTGTAATTTCTACATCTCTAACAAGGGTCCTTAACCCAAGGTCTGTAAATTGTTAAAATACATATATTAATAACTACTTCAAGGTAATTAGCTTATTTAAAAGCCTACGTATTTTATTTTATGCATTTAAAACCTCCTACGAAAGGGTCTCTCAGCTTCACCAGACCGCTGAAGGGTACAACGTCTCTCACAGCCAACCACCTTCTCTCTGTACTCACAGGGATATCACCTGGATCAGGCCCTCATCACCTTTCCCCTACATTGCTGTAGTAGCCTCTTACTGGCATGCATTGTCTCTCCTCTCCAAACCACAGTCCAAAGAGCTACCAAAGTGATTTTCGTATTGTGCATGTCTGACCATGTTACTCTCCTACTCACATTTCAATAGTTACCAATTGTCCCCAGAATCAAATAGAAACCTGCTGGTTTGGCCTTTAAAGCCTTTTATCACTTGGCCCCAATTTACCTTTCCAACCTTATTATACATCACCCCCTTCCCACACTCTGTGGTCTAGCCAAACCTGCCTTTTTGACATTACTCACATACTCTGATCTCTGGTCTTTTCACTAGCTGTCACCTATGCAGGGAAGGCACCTGCTCTTCCCCTCGGCCTCCAAGAATCCTTTGTTTCCTTCAACAAAAGTACACTATACCCCTCCCCCCGCAAGGGGACACGAAACATTTCCTGACCACCCCTGCTCCTCCAGCAGCTAGTGTCCCTTCATAACTTTACCTTGGATACATTTCATTTACATATATGTTCTATCTTTCAATAGAATGTATGCTCCTTGAGGGTAAGTACTCTCATTTGTATAGCAGACACTTAATAAATGCCTTTTGATTGATGTATTCCTATTTAAATTTCATACTATTTGAGTTAGATCATCTAATCCAATCGCATCATATTACAGAGAGGAAAACTGAGGTCCATGAGGGTTAAGTGAATTAGCCAAGAGCATAAAGCTAAGCAAAGGAAGAATTAAAATCCAGGTCTCTAGATTCTGAAATCCCACCCCCACCCCCAAAATATAAAAAAATAATTAATTCGCTTCATTATTATCTGTTGTGTAGTGGTTACATCTTACTGGAAAGTCTTTCTTAAAAAAAGTTTTTAGACTAAGTTTTAAAAAATAGCAGAGGAAATTTTTCCCTCCAAGTTTAGGATGTGTTTACTTAATTTTACAATTTATCTGAACAGATTTATAGACGTCTCACCCACTAAAACATCACCTTGAAATCTGAGTAGTTAAGTAATTGTGAACAAAATATCTGTTAAATATAGTACGTGTGTGATCTGGCAAATCCGCCACTACATTTCAGGGTTCATCTCATAACCAGTCATAACCATTTCTACTTTCCAGGCTTAAAAACACAAAATCACTTGCTGATAGCTTCAAGTATACTTAAGGAATACTCAAGACAGTTTATATTTTAAAAAATAATAAAATGAATTTTTCAGATTGCAATGAACTCTATGTAGTATATAGTAACAGTGATGGGAATAGCTAACATTAATGAGGCACACTAAGGTATACAGAATGTTTTACGCAATAACTTCATTTGACACTCACAACAATGCATGAGTTAGGTGCTATTCTTATCCACACTTGACATATAGAGAAACAGTGTCTGAGGTGGGATTTGAACACAGGTCTTCCTGATTCCCAGACCACTCGCATTCTCTAAAGCCTTCTGATGAAAGTCAACCTTTCTGGAAAATCCTAGAAACCTGCTCCATGTGAGAAACAATAGCCAGTGAATGGCATGCATGCTGCTTGCCCACATATCTCCCAAATAGATCCTTTTTAAACCAGGACTATATAGGGTGGCCTGTGTGGAAGATCTGAAGAAAGGGATGAACGAGAATTGTACAGGATAAGAAGCTGCAAATATGAGCTGTGGTCTGCATGGGCAGAGAGTAGAGGATTCATTCACGGATCCATCATAGTATCAAAACATAAGGAAACCCGGGAACCTTAAAAGTCACCTAGTCTATCCACCTGACTTCATACAAAAGACCATCTGGGCTAAATACAATGACCAGTGTAGGTTTCTGATGAAGGTTAACACACACTTTTCCCCCTTCTGTTAACAGTAAATTACATGAGCAGAAAGTCATACTTGTTTCAAGTGTCACTGTGTTAGATGGTTTTGCTTAACTTTTTTAAATGGTGATAAAGATTTTATCTGGGAGTGAGGGATGTGCCAAAACAAAATGTTATTAATTTTAATAAAATAATAGCACCTTAGCCACTATCACTCTATTTTGTTTTTAAGGACTTCCAAAAAAGGAGATTCTACAACCTCTCAAAACAGCTCCTCCAATGTGTGTAACAACCACACTGAAAACTTAAAGATCTCTAATGTCATCTTTGAGGCTCTTCCCTCTATTGACTAAGGGAAAACGTTTAATGTCTTTAAACGGCATCTTCAGGAGCTTCTTAGGCCATAATAACACACTACCCTAGAGGTGATGGCAATGAGTATTTCTGAATGCTGGCTCAATCTCAAGCAACAGACATACAGAGGTCATTGCCAGGATTGTATTCAAAGACAGCCAGGACAAAAAAAAAAAAAAAAAAAAACAAAGCAAAGCAAACCAAACCAAAAAAACAAACCAAACTATAATTGTTAAGAAATGTGTTTGAGAAGGTTATCGACCCTTAATTATTTTTTTTCTCTATCTTAAGTCTATTTTCTGGGTTTTTTTTGCCCTCAGCAGAGATGGTTAGGAAACAGTGAGGATAGTACAGTGGAAAACACCAGCCCAGAGACAGGAGACATAGCTATACTGACGGAGATTTGTCAACTGTTATACACGTTGCTGCGGTAAAGGCATTTAATTTCTCTGTGTCTCAATCTTCTTTTGTCTACAAAACGGATCTAATTTACTTTACAGGTTTAACATAAGGATAGAAAGAAATACATATGTGACAAAATGGCTAATGTACTATGATAATGTTATTTTAATATTTTCACCACCTTTGGTATTCTGACCCTGTACATACTTAAAGGTCATTATTAAAAATATCCTTTCTTTTCTCCATTTCTTTGAAACTTTTCTAACTATTCCAACGAATCACCTTATCAATCTTTTTTTCTTCCTTTAGCTCTCTGTGCCCCAATTTAAATATGATATTCTCCATAAAAGTCTAGAGTAATTTTAAGTGTAATGGGAGGATTATCTCATATGTACCTATCTGTCCTAGAATCTTGTTTTGGAAAAGAAAAATCAAAGTTTACTAATTAATGTATTGTGATTAACTCTCTACTATGAGTCCAAGATCTTTATTATGTCTTCATTCCTCTTTAGTCACTTTCTATATTGAAACAGTAGCTTTATTCTGTATTTTTTCTCCCTTGGATCAGAATTCTGTCATATCTTAGTCTTTTGTAGTATGTTAAATCAAATATGGTAATGCTACTCAGAAGTCCCATCAGTAAAATAGAGGGAAAGTTCATTTTTCCTCATGTAGAAATTAAACTATATTGTCATTCCAATTATAAAGTGAGTAGGACTTTGCTAACTGTACCAAATAGACAAGCAGCCCCAATGTGGATTATCAAATAAATGCTACTTTGTTCATTAGTTTGGTACATGTATTTAATTATAATTCCAGATAATATCTGGCAGTTCATTTTGTAAAAGTAATTAGGTCAGAGATGCACAACAATTATACAACTTTATTGAGAAAGACAGTACTTGGCAGGTGGAGGGGCTTTGGGGTAAGAAATGTAAGGTTTATGACTTAGTGAGTTTTATATCCTAATATATTTAATGTACTTCAGGTCATGAAATAACTGTGAGGAACAAAGATTTTAGGATTTTACACTATTATCTTATAATCTAGGAGGAAAAACGTGTACTCTTAAAAAGTCCAGTATAGTTAAGATAAATATGTACTCGATAGGGTGAAGCAATTATATGAAAACGTTCAGTTCAATAAACATTTATCAAGTATTTACTGTATGCAGAGTATGATGAGTAGGTCATAGAGAAAAGAAAGTTCAGTTAGGAAACAGGCCCTGTCCTCATAGAGCTCGGAATTTAATCAAGAGGCACAAACACGCCCCTATGATAAAATAATCTATGATGAATAATTTAGAATGGTTTAAAAAAAAGGGTCTGAAGGGAAAGGTCATTATTAACAAGGGCAACTGAGGAAGGCTCCATAAAGGAAATGGTATTTGAGCTAGCTTTTAAAGAATGGGTGGGATATTGAAGAGGTAATGATGGGAGAAAACACAGGGCATGAACAACAGTGTGACCAAAGCATGGAAGAGGGAATGCCCACCATGTTTGTCTCCTTTCCTTTCACTGGGGCAGAAAGGTTAAGAAGAAAGGATGTAAAGAAAAGATAAATCTGGTTTGTCTAAAGCGGAGAGCACATGAAGAAGAGGAACATGAGAAGAGGTTGGAAATGGAGGGTGGGGGTCACTGAGAGTCATTCAAAGGAATCTGACAAGTTACTTGGCAGGCAAAAGAAAGCCACTCTGGGTCTCCAGAGCATAGGCATCACGTGACCAAATAACATAACCATGTACAGTGATGCCAGCAGGAAAAGGAGGTACCAGATGGGAAAAGATTTTTAAAAGGCATATTCTACAGGATACAGTATGTGACAAGAGACGAGAGGATATGAAAGGATACCAAGGTTTTGAATTCGGAAGTCTGGGTTAATGCTACCCGTGACAGAAACAGCAAAGTCAGAAGGAAGCATATGTTTGGGGTGGGGGTGGGTGGAAGGTGGGATGGTCAGAGACAGTAAGCTTGGCTTTGGATGAACAGAGCTTGAAATGCTAATGGGAAAGACAGAGGTGTCCTATAAACACTGACAGGTCCAGACTTCAGAAAATGGCTGGAGACATACATTTAGGTGTCAACTAAGTGGAGATGATGGCTATGAAGTCATGGAGAGTGTAAGGGATTAAAAAAAAGGAGCACCAAGAACAGAATGTTTAGGCCCAAAACGTGATAGCCAGCAAATAAGATGGATGCACCAAAATGCCTGGAACCAAAATCACCCAACTCCGTCCAAGTGGAGAATACAAAGAAGGTGAATAGGGAGGATGTTGGGATCACATCTTTATTTAAAGAAGGGCCGTGATGTGTAGGGAGTAGATTACTAGAAAGAAGCATTCGTGTTTTCTACTCAAACTCTGAGGCCTTAGACAGGTCTCATGTTTACCTTCGCATTTCCCTTAGTGTTAAGTACAGTGCTTGGCACACAATAAGCAAATAAAAAATGTGATAAATGACTGAATGAAAGTTATCAAGACTTGAGATAAGCAGGCCAGGCTCTAAACAAGACCGCACCATCAGCTTCAGAAGGGAGGGACAGAGACATGTCAGTTCCTCAGGAGTTACTGAATACTGCTGTCAATAACCCAATAATAAACAAATAATACAATTAAATAATAACCCAAATTAACCGTAACTAAGATAATTGAATAATAAATAAGAAATCAAATAAATAGTGCCAATAAGAAAGCAAGAATCCCTAGAAAATTTATAGTCTAATTTAATCATGTTTTTGGCCTATTATGTGCAAAGCACAAAAAATGGGGATATCGGCACCTACCACATGTGAAATGCTTTGTGGACCTTCCAGTGCTGTACGGGAGCTATTACTTCTATCGTTAACTGTGAAGGATGGAGTTTATGCCTGCTTATCGTTTACATCTAGGGCAGTCTAGTCAAAGAGGAGGCAAGGAATGCCAAGTTTAGGGAGCAGCAACAAAGCAGGCTAAGCTGAAATGAAGGGTAGTTTAGTGGAACGCAGGTAGTTTGGTGGAAGATGAGGGCTAGCACCAAGGCCTAAACTATGTGTTGCCTTTTGTAACTCAGGAGGGCCATGAAGAAAATGATTCCCCAGTGCCAGGTTCACAGTCAGAGAAGTCCTAAGTACTCTTCACTGTATCTGGTCAGTTGTGTTGGGGAGAGATGGAAGCAGAATGCCACCAAGATGTTTCTCAGAGTTTTGGAGCTACCCAAACATATCCATGTGCTTTCTTCAACATACTTAAGCTATGTGCACTAAGTATGTTGGCAAGAAACAGCTGGACTTTTGTGAACAAAGGAACTGCCTTTAAACAGCAACTGGAGTAGAGAAGACATGATTGCCTTTGCAGTTGGCATTTTGATATTGGAAGCTCAGGGCTTCAAACTGCAAATACAAAACCCTGCCCCCCATTACCTCCTTCCTGTACTAAACGAAAATGAGAAATACCTCAAGGACAAAACCCAACCCTTACAAGCCCACCAATCCAGCTCAGAAAGGGCTGCTATGGTGCAGTAGCACTCAGTGGCTAAGAGGAGAACGAAGCAGCAAAGAAAAGAGACTTCTGCAACAGCGGACCAACACTCACGGTTTTCCTCCAGGGATGCCGGTCAGGTTTGGTGGGATCGCTGGTACACGCATGTGATGGTGTGGATCAAAACCAACCTACAGTTTTCCACAAGCAAAAGAACAAAAACAAACATAAGCCATGAGGACATTGCTTATTGAGCTCCATATGGTGAAGCCTGTTCTGGTTTTGACTTTCAAATTGAAAAGGAAGTTATGTCCCTATACAATGGAATGTGTCTAAACAAAAAAAAGAGGGCTTCAGTTACATGTAGCTGAATTTTATGAAAATACAGAAGTCCCTCTGTTAATACTCCTAATGTTGCAAAAATTCTTCATACCACCCCATCTACAAGGGACAATGTGAGGATTCTCTTGTATGCTATCATGACTCTTCTAAAGAACAAAAGCCCTAGAAATGTACCACAGGAGATCTTCCATAGGCAGCGGCGGCAGCGGCAGCAGCTGCAGCCGCACTCATCTGAGGGGAGATGTTATGCAGACCAGCATATGCAGCTCCTGGACTGGTCAGCTCCCCGTTCATCCCAGCGTGTGGAACAATGCCAAATGGAGCTGGATATGGACACGGGACGGCCATAGGGGTTCTCAGGCCTGAAGCTAGAGGAAAAATGGCGGTGGGAGAAAAAGAAAAGAAAGAAAAAGGGTTCTCAAACAGAATCATAAGGACACTAATAATAACATCCATGCTAGAAACCAATTTGTTTTAATGCTTTGAAAAGTCACTCAATCCTTCAATAGGTTCCATTCAAACTCTTTTATAATACTTCCTTTTGTCTAGCTAAACATCACAGGCAAGGTCATCAATACTCTCAAGAATAAAGTTGTAACAGACAAAAGACAAATATATTCAGAGAGCAGACATTGAGTCGTTTGAGGTTTTCATTTGATTTTGTTTACAAACCTAATGGGTCAACACCTGGTGGTTTTCCAGGCACAGGCCTTAATCCTGGAGTGGAATTACTGCCTGGGGTCGGAGCATCAGTTCGTGGAGTGGGAGTGTTGGATTTTGAAACAGGAGTAGTAGACTTTTCATTCTAACAGAGACAAAAATCAAAGGCATTTATGTTCCTTTCAAAACGACCTATAAAGATTTAGAATTACTGTGTTAATGAACAATACCATAGATCAAAATTATATTAGGTAAAAAAAGAACATGCCCTGCCCATTAAAAAAAAGTTTCTCACAGCAATGCAGTCAGCACATGGGAGAGGACGGAAGGGGATGATTGAAAAGCTAGAATTACCAGCAGGCTTGAGTCATTCCTTTCTAGGTAACGGGTCTGAAGCAGGCAGGAGCTGACTGTGACTCAAAAATCATTGCTACCTGACTGTGACTGCCTCCTTGCTGGTGGCTTATGTTTAAAAGAGTAAGTGGTTTAAGCCTGGTTCCCAGTGGAAATGCCCAAGTCATAATAGGCTTCCTGGTTAGCAGATTTCATTAGAAAGGGACCAAGCCTATACAGTCATAAAGATTCAGCCCAGAGGAGCTTCCATTAAAACAGAGTTACGACATAAGGGCAGAACAATGATGGATTAAAGAAAAAAACACACACACACACACACACACACACACACACACACACACACCACTCCTGTACCAGATATGCCCTCCAATCTGTAATCTGTAGACAAAGAGAGGAATTTTCCTTCCTTCTCTGAGTTATCTCATAAGCAAACTTATCTTAAATTTTCTTAAAGGGTAGGTTCCAGAGACTTAATTGGTCATGGTAAATGTGATTAGCTATAGCCACAAAGAAAGAGAGGGCAGGGAGGGGAATGATCCTGACTTGTAGCAGCTTTTTTGCATTGTGATTTGTGGTAGGAGTCAAAGTAGATTCTTGTAAGTGACAGATTACTTTTTAGATAGGAAGTGAAAATTATTGCCGCTGAATATAGCTTGGTAATTCAAACAAAGCTAGCAACAAAATCGTATCCAAGCTGAAAAGTGAATTTACCATAAACCACAAGCACAAAAATCTCTCTGGAACACCAGACTATACTTATTCATTTTCAGGACGACACATTTCACTCCATTTCCCCATCTCCTAACTCCCATATCCTTGCAAAAAGACGCACAACACAAATGTATCCATCATCTGCAGGTTAACAAATTCTCTCCCTTCCAAAAAGACCCTGGTCTTACAGTCTTATCAACCATCTATTGGATGGGAACAAAGGGAGTTTTCAGTAGGCAGCTGTTGAATGCCATACTGGGGAGAGGAGAAGGGGGAATAAACCCAAACATCTTGAAAGAAGACACCCTAGAAAAAAACAGTTAAAAAAAAGTGCTGCTTACAAGGCTAAGTTCTTTGGATTTTGAGGAAGGAGTACTGCTGGAAGATGCAATAGAGGCTGGACTAATTGGGGCATCTTTCTTGAGCAGACGGGTCTTGTCCAGGCCATTCTCTCTTGGAGAATGTGCTGGGCTCCCTCGAGGGGAAGAGGGATCCTACAAATAAACAACATGGACATTAATGCAGCACCTGAAGTCACAAAGCTACAGTCCAGGAGGATAGAGGAGGAGAAAGGGAGGGGTAAAAGTGCTTATCTGAGAGGATTTAATGGCCTTATGTACAAAACATTTCCAGTCCATTCAAATGCTCAAATAAAAGATTCTAGACTTGCACCAAAGGGAAAGTACTATAGTCCTTTAAAAAAAAAACACCAAAATTATATGATCCCACCAATAGCTCTATAAGATGACCAATAGCTTTGTGTTTTATTCAAGATAATTCATATCAAAGGGGAAAAAAGTTTAGATATTCTCAATAATAATAACTGTAAATCATCTACTGAAGTCCTACTCGGCATGATGGCATGGAGGTGAAGCTTGGTTCTCGGCACTGTAGTTTGAGAGAACAAGCTCTGGCAAACCCTTCCCAGGCTGGAAAGTCCTCAAAATGTGCCTGCTAACAGACAGTCTATGTCTGTCAACAGAGAACCAGCCCAGATGAGTCTGGAGGAGCTCATTACTAAAAGGCTGGTTATCAGGTGATGATTGGGGGAGTGGGGGGGGGGGGGGGGCGCGCAGCTCAGGGCAACTCCTTCAACTATGTCCTAAGGCACCAGGGGGTTGTGATCTACATTGTTTCAGGCAGTTCCAACACAGATGAAATCATAGCCCCTTGAAAGATAAGGATTATGTTAAAAAAAAAAAAGAGCCCCAAGATGAACAACAGCTGGGTCCTAGCAGAAATTCAGAAAACATTCTGGATGACAAGACCCATTATTTCATAAGTACATCCGGTGTACATCAGAAAACAAGAGAAGTGCATTCGTCATCAGACAGGCGCACGTACCTCATTGGAAACGTCAACTACCAAGTTGTCGTCGCTCTTCTCTCCGTCACTGTCCTGCGTGGACAATTGGGAAGACGTTTTGTTGTTGTCTTTTCAGAAGAGAATTATATTTTTAGACAGTAAAGTTAAATAAACCCCTTCCAAGCTCCGCAATCCCATCGAGGTGAGGTGAGCCTTCTCAGGCACTGAACAGCTCTTGGTAAAACTTTTGATAGCCTAAATATACCACACGACATGATAGGAAATTGCATTCTACTGATTATTTCAAATAGAGCATGGCTACTTACAACCATCACTTATAGCAATACTGCTAGTTTCTCTTGCCACTTGCCGCTGGGCACAAAAAGCCATAGATCTGTAATGTCTCTAGCATGGGGAGAAGAAAAACTGCCCTATTTAAATAAAGTGGCCATCTGAAACAGATGCTCAGGATACTTGCACTATTCACCCAAACTGGCAGCAGCAAGAACAGTGACAAAACTCAAATACACAGTAAACAAAACAAACACAAACCAAAAACTCACTTCACGCTTTGAAAAGCGGGGATTTAAATAGGGTACTAAAAACTATACCAACTGTTCAGCATTTCATTTTTTAAAAACTTTATTGCCCCCAAATCCTAGTTTTAGACAGAGAGTTAAAGAGAAAGTGGCTATTAGTATAGCACCGAAAAAGAAGACTAGCATTAACCAAAGTGAATATGAGCTTACATAACGAGTTGTTATTTCCTTTTCTTCAGTTTTCTGTTTTTTGCTGTCTGATGAATAGTCTGTTGAGTTTCTGTGCTTCTCTGCAGTCCTGAAACTGGCAGATGGGGACACAGAAGAACTCTGAAATTAGAAAGGTGAAGAGGTGTTGTAAGTTACTATACATTTAATGCCACTATTTTTCTGTTCAATGAAGACTTTAATTTCTTTTTTTATTTTGGAATAAACTATTAGGAGAAGGGACAGAGAGGGAAAAGAAGAAAGGGGAGCAGAGAGAAGAGGGGGTCTGAGGAGTGGAGAAAGAGGGGAAGTGGAGAAAAAAATAGCAGGGGAAAAGGGAGAAAAAGAGGGAGAAAGGAAAAGGAAAGAAAAAGTATGGGGGAAGAAAAGAGAGAATGATGAAACAGGAAGTCATCGCAAGGAAAACCAGTTTAATCAAAGAAATGTTTTTAAAATCTTTCACAGATATGGCATCTTTAACTAAAATTATAAGAATGAAGAAAGGACAAATTGATGATACTCTCAGCACTACCATTAAAAAATGCAAATATGAAGTTACACATGACAGTTATATGAGATTCCATGCCGTCTTGGGAAGGGAGGGGGAGGGAGGGGAGAAAATCTGGAACTCAAAACTATGTAGAACCATGTGTGGTAAACTAAAAATAAATAAATAAATTTTAAAAAAATGCAAATATTTCAAGTGTCTCTGGAGAACCATGTTTAAATATAAATAAAAAAGTTTATCCTATGTCTCAACATAGGATGTTATGTGTGTGTACATATAATATATATAATGTGTGTATATATATGTATATGATTTCTTCTGTATGAAAGACAAAAAACTCTTTGGGAACTATTTTTAGGGAGGCAGGGTAATTGTGTTGGGATCTAGTAGATTGAGATTATGTACCACCCCCCCAAAAAAAGAAAAGCGATTACATCTGTTAAGAGCTTAATGCACTGTCCTTTACTGATTCTGGGCAAATTACTTAACCTCGGTGTTCAAGGCAACTCTCTAAAGGGGGAAGGGAACAAGTATTTCCTATGGTGCCTACTATGCATCAGGCACTCTGCTAAGCGCTTTTTATACATATTATCTCATTTCATCCTACTAACAACCTTGAGAAGTAAGTACTATTATAATCCCCATTTTAATGTTGAGGAAACTGAGGCAAACAGAGGTGAAGTGACGTTCCCCCTGTGTCACATAGTGACATAACTGTCACAGGCCAGGTTAGAACTCAGGTCTTCCTGACTCCAGGTCTAGGACTCTCTCCACTCTGCCATCAGCTGCTACAACCTTAAGCTGCACAGAACCTGCACTGGTGGTGGGAGTTCTCTGTACCAGTGAAATCAAAGGTCTACTATCTGCATATCTACTACCTACATATCCCTGGTTTGTAAAATTTTATTTCCCTTTTAAACTTCAAGGTGTTTGTCCCAGGAAGGAGCACATATTAATTATTTCATGTGTCAAGCAGTACAGCTCGAGAGCTCTCTGCCAAGTGGATGGCGGTGAAGGCAACAAAGAAATCCTTTCAAGTGGCAGAGAGGAAGGGCACTGGTACCACTATTGAGTGGGAAGCCCAGGAGGAAAAAAAGTCACACTCTTCTTAGAAAACCTAAACTTCCTCCTTAGGCCTCAAAAGGCTACAGGGAATGTACATCTGATGCAGTCTGGTGCATTACTAACGAGTGGCTGTTACACGAACATGGTAGGTGTGCCTTGGTAGGCACAGAAGGATGGCAGCCAGAGTTCTACAACACCCTCTGAGGAGATTTTTTTTCTTTTGTGTATTATTAGTCAAGAGTTTACCTTTTGTTGGAATTAACTGAAATTCTACTAATGGAGATATTCTATACAAAAATATTCCATATGAAAGTATATCTAAATACAAAATATATTCCAAATAGTACAATTCCAAGCTACATTATTAAGAGGAGGACTTCAGAGATTGTGGTGGGAATGTTTGTGTTCTGTATTCCAGTAAATTCATTAGGAAACATTCCAGGGTTAACTGTTTACATATTTAAACCTGGCTAAAAATGGAAACTTGAAAATAAATACCAACCCATGTAAATTTAATTCGCTAACACTGAGGAAATGAACAAAGCCCCATTTCCGCCCTCAAATTATTAAAAACAAATGTCCAATTTCCATATCGTGGTTTTAGGCACAAGAGCCAGGTGACTACAATGAGAAGCGGAGCTCTAGCACAGGACAAGACCGTGACAAGATCTAGTCCATTAACCCCCTCATTTTACAGATGTGGAAACTGAGACTCAGAGAGGGGGCAGTCATCTGTCGCAAGGTCAAACAGGGGCTTAGTGGCAGTCAGACTCAGACACGGGCCTCAGGACTCCCAGCCCCGAGTGTTTTCCACTATGCTACATTGGATTTACATGTGAAATAAAGACATTCCTGCCATGGAGAATAGGCTTAATATATCAGAACAACTACCCACAAGGAGAAAAGATGAAACAAACCAACTGTGACTACTTTCAAAACCTCAGTATTCTAAGCCTTATTATTTTCTGCAGAGTCTGTATTACCCATAAATGGACTAAGGAACTGCCTGTAAGAAATGATTTGAGAGGTGCTAGGAACTGCCCTCCTCATCCCATGTTTCTAAATAACACCTCCATGATGTGGGCACAATTGTGACTGAAATTCTGTTCAAGATTCAGTCCTCTGAGTTTAGCACTGCCCTTTCCTTTGCTTGTCTTTCAAGTTTCACAACAACAACATTTTGCAAAGATAAATAAATGTGAAAGACTTAATTCTCATCAAGGCAATAACCAACCACAATTCCAGGGGCCCTGGGATGAAGAATGCTCCCCAATCTCCTAACAGAGAAGTGACAGACTCAAGATGCAGAATGAGAGGAAAAAAACATATTTCGGATATGGGAAATATGAAAATGTTTTCCTTGACTGTACATATTTGTTACAAGGGTTGTTTTTTTTTTTTTGGAAGGGTGGGGCTAGAGAAAATAAATGCTGTTAAATTAAAAAAAAAATCTTCTAATGAACAGATTTCCCTCCTCAGTAAGGAAAGCACATTCATTTTCTAACACTCTAGTGTGAATTGTAGTTTACAGAGCTGCAGTTAAAAAACTGTAAGGCAGCAATAAAGTACCAGGTACCACAGTGAGAAGGGAAGAGGAGAGAGTCAGGTAAAGCTTATAGAAGATCCACTCCTGCCTCTAGGGCAGGGCCTCACTGAATTTTTAGAGTGCTTTCTCTCAAAAAAAAAAAAAAAGTATGAAATATCCTTCATTACTCAGTTCCAATGCCAAATCCAGAAGAGCTCCACGTTCTGTCCTCTCCCCCTTAACCTCTCTGTCCTTGTCTTAATGTTCAGCTCCAACAGTATACTTTTCTAAGAAACTGTAAGAAGTGAACACTAAGATGATTAGCACAGAGTTGGGGTGGATGCTTCTGATAGATACACTGTGTGGAATTGTTATACTTCTGTTACAAGAAATAAAAATGTTTCTAAGTAATGATGAAATTGCATCTAAAATAAAGACACTAAATAGTGATGTTTACTGACACTTGGGCATCTATTTCCATTTTTTATGTGCGTGATACTCTGCAGTTTCATTTTTCTCTATCTGGTTAGTTTTGTTCTAGGAATACTTTATTCTTGGATTTTACTGCTTAATAAAGTGGTGTGGTACCCCCAGCAGAATGATAAAGTAGTTAATTATCGACAGAATTTAAAGGATGATCTCCACAATGGGCACTGGGGCAACGTGCAATGCTTAATGACATAATTGCTTTCAAGTCAAATCAGACTTGGCACAGACTCCCATCGCAAATCTTACAAATCCTGCATTCTGTGAGTGAAAGGACACTCCGATCTTTTCTGGAGTGTGTTAACAGCAATGATTAAATAAACACTGATTAAAACAAAGCCAGGCTTCTCCAGAAAAACTAATTTTAAAATATTTTCCTCCCCTCGCCCCACCCCAAATCCTACTCTTAAGATTTTTTCCCCCTTGCATATCAAATATAAAGAACTTATTGGAGTTGAATTATTACTCTAGAAAGACAGGAACAATAAATGGGCACCATTTCCTATTCAAGTTTTATCACTGGGAAATTTCAACAAGTTTTTTATAAGGCAGGCTTATAATTAGCAGTAACCTACTTAGCTAGCATGAGCAAATTCACAGTATGGAAATTGCCAATGAAAAAGACACAATTTTGTGATGAGATGTCTGTTTTTAAAAAATAAAAATGAATATACCACAGAAGTAGAAGGATAAGTTGCAAATACATTTTTAACAAAATATAAAACTACAAAGCTGGGAGAGAAACCTCTAAGAATGATCACAGTCTTTACTTATATTATGAAACTCAACTGCTTTGGTAATTTGATGAATGAATTAGTGAAAAAGCATTAATTGCTTACCAAATGTAGTTCAATATAAGCATTAAGGATACAAACAGAAGGCAAAAGGGTCTATTCAGAAGGAGCAAACACATAGAAGAGGTTTCAGTTACAAGTCGTACAGAGAGGCTACCGACTCCTTAGGGTGCAATGGAAGAGCAGATGGCAGTCCATCTTCTGTAATGTTATTTCCAATGATAAAAGTATATTCCTCTATGACACTGAACCATTTTATGGTACCAAGGACTTTGGTGGTGGGAACTTTCTTTCCAGAGTCCTTCCATGGTTCTGGGCTAACATCCACTCAAGTCCAAGGGGAGGTTGTGGTCATTATACCTGTCTGGGACATGCCACCTTCTACAAAGAGCTACCCTAGACAGGTATTTCTATTCATTACAGACCAGGTTCTTTTGAGGACCCAAGCTTAGATCTTACAGAGAAAGCTGACAGCACAATTAACCTGACCAACATTTTTCTGAGGCTCTTGACTACAATGAACAAATGATGGAAAATACTAACAGACTGAAACAGAGGGCTCATTTTGACTAACTACAATAAACAAAACTGTAAGTAAATGATTTTTTAATAATCATATGGTCCTTGAAGCTGAAATTCAGTTTTTAAGCTTTTTATCTTATTATGCTGGCCATAAATGAAATCTAGTGAGGTAGAATCTTCTATTTTAAGTCTAATCTAAAAGGGATTATTCTATGCATTTATAAAGGTTATTCTTTTCCTCAACTGAGATATTCAGAATCATGACACCAGCACAACATGGTACTATTGATGGAGGCAGTCTATAATATTCTAATGGAGCTGAGACTTCACTCATGTGAGAACTCCCTCCCACAACCTATCAGAATTCTTCTTGCCTGACTCTTGTCTATAATCTTCCTACATTCCTCATGTAGGGTTGACCTGAAGGCCATTCTCCTGTCTTCTCGACATTGTGTAGACACCAACGTACCACACAGGTTGTCCATCATTTTGGTTATGATTAGCCTACCTTTTTTCTGGTCATACATTTCTCCAGTTATATCCTTTCCACTGCTTCTCTCCTGAACAATGCCTCATTTGTAATGTTATCTCCACCATATACCATGCAATATATACATATATATTCCACATACCATGCAATCCTCAACTTTTAGTTCTTCAAAGGCTACAGTAGTTCCTCACTTGCAGTCATACACCATCACTGGAAGAATCTATCACCTTAAAAAATTTCCCCTACTTAGCCTCAGGTAAATCAGGCAAAGAACGACAAGGAGGAAGAAGACTCTTCCACAGTGCTATTTGCAAAAAAGCACCCATGACTGATATAACTCTAAGACTGTCACACTGTTACTTAGGTTTGTATTTGCAGCAAAAAGTTTAGTCATTACCAAGGGGGAAGGAGGGAGGAGAGCACTAAAGACCAGGTAATAATATTGGTTTGTTAAAAACTAGTGCCTTGATTAAACTAGAATGATTCTCTCTTGAAGTCTAAAGAGAAAAAGGTGAATGATCCACACTAAAATATCATTAGGGGACTAATTATGGAAAGCACCTTCTAAGGGAACTCAAAGACCACCTAGTTTGATAACACATGCTGACAAGTATTCATCCACTCCTCATCTAGGAGGCCTCCAAACATGGAGATGACTATCTGCCTGCCTGCTCCAGTTGTTATAAAGGGTTTTCTCCTCCTCCTGAAACCAAGCCCAAATCTGCTTCTACACCATCCACTTATTCTTCCTCCTAGCTTTGTTCTCTAGGGCCAAGGCGATCAAGTCTACTGCCTCTTCTACTTGACAGCCCTGCAAATATCTGATGACCGCTATCAAGTCTAACTCAAGTTTACTCTTTTCCAGGCTAACTGTTCTGAATTTTTTCCTCAAATAATCCTAGTATGGCATGGTTTCCAATCCTCTAACCATCTTGGGTTTCCTCTTCTTAACACCTTCCAATTTGTCAACATCTTTCCTAAAATGTGGTGCTGAGAAGTGAAAAAAATACCGGCCTACCAAAAAGGATGTCCTGTCAGGGAGTCTGGAATCCCACCATATAACCTTTTTTGGCCTGTGTGCTATCAAGAGAATATGGCCAAACTGTGGAAAATCTTTCTGTAAAAGTTAAGCCCACTAGCTCATACATAGCCTGTGATGAGAACAGGCTCCTAGACAAGAGTTCAAGACAGAAGTAGGACCTTTGACAAGAACATGAGAAACACAGAAGGAACAAACGAAAGCCAACACTGAGGCAAACCTGCTGTGGGCCAGGATGTTAGTGGAACTGGCGGGGAGGAGAAGACTGAGTTAACCCCCACATTTCCATACCACCCTCCAATGCTGTTGTAAGCTAAGACTGATAAAGCAGACCTAGACTAGCCTGATTTAATTTTGCCTATAGGTGGATTGATTGGGGTCTCAGCTGTGGGCCCTTTGGGCAAGGAGGACATAAAAATAGTTAGGACTTTGTCAGGGAGCACGTGAGACAGCAGGGAACTTCCTGACCTCCTGCTCTTACCTCTTTGCTGGCTGCTCTTATCTGTTCTTAGGGCCTCGTGGGCTGGTTTGACTGCCTCTTGGATTGCTTTTACTGGGGAATATTTGAATTGTTTATTTGAACCATCACACTCTGAGTGATCCATTGCACCACGATTAGAATGATGCCAGGACGCATACAGAAGAAACATTTTCAATAAGTATCCAGATAAACGATTTCCTAAGCAATTCATATTTAACCAGAACGATGCATTTATAAAGTTATTCCAATTAAAATTTTGCTGAAATATATAGGTTTGTCAGTGTGTCCCCTTTCTCATAAAGCATAATTAAGGGGATAAAAGTTCTAGATTAATCAGAGTGAGAAAAAAATGAAAAAGTACTAGGTATGGGACAGGTCAATGTAACTAAAACAAAAAAAAATTATTGAAGTGCAAATTGGCTAAGAAAATGTGTAGCTTAATGTACATTAACATGTAAATGAACAGAGCATGGGGGTAGAAGGGTGAGGAGAGAGCTAAAAAAGGCAGAACTTCCAAACAAACTACTATTTGTGGCAGTCTACTGTTCATCACAGGTAAAGGGATTTTTTAAAAAAAGTCTACCTGATTAAGGAAATAATTAACACACATAAGCTATAAACAGCCTTCATAGAGCCCTCTATTTTCAAATCAACATAAATCAGATTTCACCTTCACAAAGAAGTTCAGGTCTCTAAAAAACACCCAACAATTTTTCAGTGTTACTAACTACTGGGAGAACCTTTCAAAATATTCCCCGTGCAAAGATGAGGGGCTTGTTCCATTTGATGTACTACCCTATAGGACATGCTATGAATAACATGCACTTTAAATTCCAAATTCCAGCTATAGTGTTTTCTGCCCTATTCACAGGTTAAGGAAACTTTGGTTGCATATAATAAGCCAAACCATGAAATCTGAGAATCAAACAGAGTTAATCTTTTCTAATATGGGCATAGCATGGGATTAACATAACACCATGAGTCATAATACAGACATTACATAAAATCCTAGATATTTTTCAGTTTCCAAATGTTTTTTTTTTCAATATTCAAGGAAATATTCTTGGTTTTGTCCTCTATGTCATCTATTATTTGCTTGGTAAAAATATACCAATAATTTACAAAGTATTAACAAAATCTATTTCAAATTAGAATGTTAGTTTAATGTCCTCTTGAGATTTCTTACTTGTACTTTCTCCTTTCCAAAATAAAACCTTTTGCCTCACCCCAAAGGTATTCATTAAATACAGTTACACTGGTTAACTGGTTGATCTTGGTTGGTGGTGTGCTGATGAAGCTAAGGTCATAACCTTCACTCAAAGCGGGCTAGTTAATCCCGGTATTTTCCACGACCATTGGGCTATAGTGACACATGCTGCTGCTGGTCAGAGAAGGAACTCAAGCAAACAATGGGAGTAGAAAGCCACATATTTTACTGATGGACGTTGGGTAGCACTATCTTTGTGAGCAGGGTATTATAATACCTTTCAAATGATCAAATGAGATGATATTCATAAAAAGCTTAGCCTAGGCACCATGTAAATGCCATTTCCCTTTCACCCCTTTCTTTCAAAGATACTGAAATCAACAGGTATAAGTATATAATCCCAAGTTCCATCCTATTCACTCCTAACTTTTAGTTAACTCAGAAAAAGGTCCTCAACACCAATTATGCTACTGAATTTAAAAGATAAAAAAAATTAAATCAGGACTTTCTTATAAAATAACAAACACTGTAACCACTTGGTCCTCCCCCACATGATTGATAACCATCAGAAAACTACAAAACTACATTTCCATTACTTCATTATACTAGGGCTCTGATATAAAATAGTCCCATGTGCGCTCTGAAAATAACTGGGATACTCTTGCTCTAACACTCTTCTTCCTTACAATGTAAAATGCTAAAGCTTATCAAAGAAAGAACCAACATTTGGTGGATATAGGTTATAAGCAGAAAAGCTGTTTAGCCTCTCAGCTGCTTAATAAGTGTCCAAGTGGGCCAACAAGACTATCCAACGAGCCGAATGGCCTGACTGAGAACACGGCGTAGGAGTGTATAGCTGCAGCAGCACTAGGCACAGTTACCCTACTACAACGGAAGGGATGCCGCCAAATTCCTCAAATCAGTAAAATACTTTCTTCTTTTCGCATCATTGCTCCCTAAAATGTGGCAAAGGGGCCGCTGGTGAGACCACACTTTGGTTCTCCCTCTTCTCTCTCTTATACATTTGATATTAAGGATTCTATGTCAAAAAGGAGTAAGTTCATAAGAATTGAGAAAATGGTAGAAAGTAAAGAACACCATAAAATGACAGTCTAAAAACAACCTGAGACTACAAAAACAAATGATATGTAAAGGACAGACAAATACACTTCTCTCCTACTTTACTGCATTCACTTGAACGTGGCCTATGGAAAATTTTAACTGAGGTCAAATTTTCTTTTAAATAATATAAATTGTCTAGATGCATTCAGTTACCGTCATTTATCATTTGGTGCCATATCTTGCTCCCAAAAACAATGCTGTACATACACAAGCCCAATAGTCTTAAAAAACAAAAAGGGTAGAATATCACCCCTTAAGCTTCCCATGTTGTCTAGTTGGCTATAGTCAGTCAATATGAATTTGTTAAATGCTTACTATGTGTCAGGCACGGTGCTATGCACTCAGGTTACCACCTCCCCCCAAAAAAGGCAAAAAAGTCTGTCCTAGAAGAGCTCACAATCTAATGATACACACAGATACAACTCCACATACGCACATGCATACCTAGTTCTATTCTTAGATCAAAATATAAACAAACTTCCAATAAATGCCTTAAAAAAGGCTTAAGGTAGATGCTTATAGAATTTAAGTGATTCATCGTTAACACTCGGCAAGCTGTAAGTTAATGGACCAGAATCCTCATTTATAAAACTAATAAAATTTATTGGAAAGTCTTTTCACACTGCTATTCCCCCCCCAATAAACTGTTTTAATCTACTTGAAAAGCTGAACATTTTTCTCCCACCGAGTGTTAATTCCATAGAGCCATGTATATATTTCTTTATACATTATGTATGCAAATATACTCCATACATATTTGAGTGTAGTTTAGCTGGGATGCAGAAAGAAAATACAGTACATTAATTTATAGCGGTCCTCAGTTCCAGGATTGCCAGTCAGAAACTCTTAGCTGCAATCTTCATATTACTTCGGATTTGCTGGGTGATCCCGGGCAGCTTACTTAGCCAACTTCATCTCAAATTTCTTCATTAGTACAAGGAAAGGACTTATGACACGATTTTCTACAGTGGCAATTAAAGTTTATCTGTCTAGAGCTTTAAAAAACTACAGAGTTCTCTCTCTCTCTCTCTCTCTCTCTCTCTCTCTCTCTCTCTCTCTCTCACACTCACACACACACACACACACACACACACACACACACACACACGTCCCTTATCCACACATTTCTGGCAGTATGGCCAAAAGCCATCTTTCTTCCTTTTTAAAAACGATCAACTTTCAGACTGCTGCAGCTTAAGGCAGAGAAAAGGGGAACAAACAAATAAACAAACCAATGCAAATAAAATGAATGCAATAAACAAGTTGTTCCCTACTCCTTCTCTCTAATAGGAACTTGGACGCAAGCTGAGGAGTCAGATCACGGGTGAGACGCCCACATCCAGGGAAGGCCGGCAACGGCTGGGCAGTACTAATTCTGACTCAAATTAAAGAGCGAGTTTTAAAGGAATGACCCGCAGACCTACCATCCGAGGTACGCGGTAATCAGCAAGGCAACCCGTGACAGCCAATGGTTTTTCCATGTGAACAGCAGTCTTGGATTTCCATGAACCCTTTACCCTCTCTGTAAATTACCAGGTACCAAAAAAAATCCCCGATCTTGGCTACCTCCCCAAGGGATTGTTAAAAAAAAAATCAGCATGACTCATAGGAGAGGAATAGCAAAGCAAAGTGCCAGGCTGCTTAAAACAGGTAAACGGCAGAATGCTCCTCGAGGGTAGGAATTCTTTCACTTCTGTAAGTGTATCCTCAGCGCCCAATACAATATCACGGACCTAGAAGGTTCTCAGTAAATACCTGAGGGAAATGAACTGGTCAGTGGGTACTTCCTCTCCAAATGCAGGCCACAATCCATCCTTGCGATTTACTATCTTGCAACACACTGGAAGCCTTCCTCTCTCAGGCTTTAAACAATCCAGATACAAATGTAGCATTCAAGCTGTCTACGGATGATCGCCAGCTCTTGATATGTGATCGGCTCACGGTCAACTGTGGATGACGTTCCTTATGTCAAAGTCACCGCTGATAACACGTAGCCGGATGTTTACTTATGAACACCCTGTGTCTCTCCATTGCCCTGTAGGGTCATGTGAAATTCTGATTCTATTGAAGATTCCATGATTTGCAGCCACACAGATAATCGATTGCATCAAACCCCGGAATGCTGCTAAGCTTCTTAAATGAGACTTGCGACCACACAAAAAGGTTCAGTCTAACACAATCCGCACGAGGAAAAATAAAGTGGATGAAGAAAGATTGCTGTCCAAGCTATAACATACAGTTAGATGGACAGCCTACTGAATTGATCTGCTAGCACACCTAGACAATGAGCTGGGCCCAGACTTGAAAAGAAAGCAAACCGGATTATCTTTGGGAAGGCCGTAGCACAATGACCCCTAACGACTACCCGTCACAAAAATCTTATCTTTTAAAATGCCAGCATTCATCCCTTGATACTGTATGGTTATGTACCATGGAAGCCTAACAGAAATGCAATATCAAAATTAACTTTTGCCAATTTTAAATAAATGGCATCTTTGTAATTTTAATGCAAAATTTTCACTTGAAAGACAATACAAAACATATAATATCAAATAAGCAAAGTGCAAAAAGGATTAAAAATTAAATACAGCTGCTGGTAATTGAAGCTATATAATAATAATTTTCAGCAAGAACAGATTTACTAATCTTCATAAAATAAGATCTAAAAATTCACTAGCTGGAAGAAGTCCTGAAGGTACTATGCAAGGGTAGTGACAGCAGAAGAGCCATGCTCCAGAAGTATTATTTTGGCAGCCACATAGAGATGAAAACCCTTCCCATCCAAGTAATTCTTCTCCCGCAGGAAGAATTCCATCAGTTCTAGATATTAGAGTACTCTTCATGACTTAGCCTGCCGTAGTGAGCAGCGTAGTCCACCTCACTGCACTGAGGTACGTCCTCCATATCTTTTCATGATCAGAGAAAACTGGAGAGAAGACCCAAGTGTTGCTCTTCTGTCTTAAGGAGCTAGTTTCTATTCATGATTTGGAGTACTTCACATCTCTGAAACACGACAACACTTGATAGCCAGTCCTTTTGAAAAATATCTGTGTTTCTAAGTCTGCCTTGAGGATAGGAAGTGGGTGTGTGGCCACAGCACAAGTTGTGCCCTGTAAAAGTTGAAAGTTTCACATGGGGTCTAAAACAGTGACCTGGACCTGATCAGCACCATGTCTACCCAAGTGAGTCAACTACTCCACAAAGCATGGGGAATATCAAATCTGGTTCTCCTTATACAATTGCCAAGCAGCTTATAAGGCCCAACTCAAATGCCATCTCTTCAATAAAATGAAGCCCTTTCCTGATCCTGCTTCCTGGAAACAATATCTTCCTTTTTTTAACTTATAAAGACCAAATAAATATAAACCAAAGGTATTAATGTCCATAAAGCATTCGTAATCACAAATTACCACATAAAGGTAAGGTATTGTTATTGTTATTATTAATTATCATTATGCTTTCATATGATTCTGAATTAGTTATTCATATAGAGTATCTAAGCTCCTTTACTGAACCAAGTTCAATTAGAGGAGCGAGCTTTTGTCTCATTCTTATTAAAATTAAAATCTGATTCCATTGGACTGTAAGCTCCTAGAGGCTGGGGCCTGTTTTTGTTTTTTCTTCGTACCCTTAATGCTTACCATAGCACCTACACACAGTAAGCACGTAAAAGTTTTCTGGTTGGCTGATTATTCTTTTTTCATACCATGCCCATAGACTACAGCCAAGTGCCTCATATTCAGCAGGTGTTCAATAAATATCTGTTGAATAAATTAAGGAATGCTTCAGAATAGACAGAGATCTGTTTTCAAGGAATTTACTACTTCTAACAAAGGAAAAAAGACAGACAAAATCTCTTAAACAGCAGAAATATATAATCTCAGAAGTATACCACGGAGTTCAACCCAACTGAACAAAAAATTATTAAGTACTGACTATGGTTAGGGTACTTTGCTATGTGCAAAAGATAGAAAGATGAAGCAACATACAGTTTCTGCCTTCAAGGAGCTTGTAATCTCTTGGTAAGGGGTTAAGACAAATACATAGATAACTGTACTGCAATTTATACTAGTATATAGGAGAAAGACTACAAGCATAATCCTTAGATGTGCCCACACTGTCTTCCCGGACAGAACATAAGCTCTTTGAAGACAGGGAAGATTCCACCTTTGTCTTTGTTTCCTCTGCCCCTGCCACATAATAACTCATTTTAAAAAGTTTGTTTATTGATTGGGTGATTTGAGAGATGTGAGGAGCTGCACCGCTTAAAGCTGAGAAGATTAACAGAAATTGTGTTGAAGGGTTGAAGACTGGATGGAATTCATCCTGAAAAGAGTTAGGCCTGGGTTGCAATCTGAAGAACTGGAGGAAGTGTAAAGGCAAGCAAGACAAGTCAGACCATTTCACAGAAGCAAAGCAGGTTAGCAAAGACATGAAGAGAGAGGACAGAGAAAGGAAAAGCACAAGAAAGCCCATTTTTCTGGACTTCAAGAGGCAGTTTGTAAAGAAAGACTAGTTATGTGTGGCAAAGTATTTTGGGTAATCTTAGAAACACCCTGATTTTTGGCACTTATTACTCTCACTTAATTACAGTAGTACATTCAGCACGAACTAGAGCATATTCTCTTGCTCCTCTCACTATGGCCCATCTGGGCAGGAATGAATAAAATAATTCCAAACCCATTAATTTCATTTTAGGAATGATAGGGTGGGGGTGGGGGGGGAGAGGAAATTAACAACAACAACGCCGCAAGATAAAGCTAGTTACGCCAGAAGCATCTTTGAATGTGCGGACACGGTATTCCCTTGTGTGACTTTATAATGCTGACAAACTGATGTATTTTGAGTGCCATAATTAAAACAATAATTCCTAACAAAGTGGGCATTATGAGATAATTGGCCTTCCTCAAGTATTAAGCAAACTGTAGTAAAAGCCAAGGATGCTCACTGCCAAGGTCAATTACAATAATTGCTTATCTGAATTATATTATTGCTATTATAAACTCTATTTGAAATATAAAAGAACCAGTAAAATTGATACGGCAGAGTGACCCCCAAGGTTCGTGGTGTTGTTTTTTTGGGGAGGCACTTTTGTTTTTAGTTGACTAATATTAACAAAACAATTAAAAACAGAAACTTTTCTTCAAAAAATGTTTCTGAATTTCTTGTGTGAATTCATTTAAAAAAATACTGTCCAGATATTATATTGCCCAAGATGTAATACCTAGAAAAAGGGAGTTTCTCTCTTCTATTTATTTACTACTTGTGATCCTTGAGCAAATCCCTTTACCTTTCTAGGACTCAGTTTTCTCATCTGCAAAATGAAGGGGAAGGTGACCTAGGTCTCCTTCAGGTCTTACCCCTAGAAGGGCACTGATTTAAATCAGTCTAGAAAAAATTTTAAAACACCCTACACTGTGAAGTGAGCTGTTCTCATTCATCAGAATGACTGATGGTTCTATTACAAGGAGAGGTTTAGGGGGCAGACAAGTTGGTGCCCACAGAGAAATTAAGTTTCTCTGCTATGTTGATGTATGTAGCTTTTTCAATAGAATTTTATCTTAAATGTCTAACTATTTCAAGTCCAATGAAATGCAGCTTTTCTAGAGTAAATACTCATGTGACATCCTTTCAACCAATGGACTAACCATAGAGTTTTGAATAGTTCTGAAGATGACCACAAAGGAGAAAAGTTGGAACTGTTGACCCTGCTTCAAAACTAATTGGACTGTATTTGCCAATAGAAGGGTATAAAACTTCTTTTAAGCTGTGATTAAACATCAAGACTTTGATGTTTTATAAGGCATTCTCCTCCACTAATTAACTTCATTAGTACAGTTAATTAGTGGGAAAGAATGCCTTATAAAACATCAAAGTCTTGATGTTCAGTTTTACCATGAGTTCAACTAAATGGTCATAAAAAAACTTAAAGTACATTTTCTGCATGCTCAGCATTTACATTTACAAAACCAAATGCATAAGATAGGAGCATTTTTCAAAATATGCAAAGATTCTCTCCACAACATGACCCAAGTACAATGACAGCAAAAGCAAATCTTTTATTTAATGTGCAGCAATCAAATGGTCTGGAATGCTGTATAAAGCAAAGAGTTGAGACATTTAATCATAGTTATGAGAATGATTATAAATTTACCATTAATGTGAAATGATGGAGGGAGGAAATGAAAACTCATAGGGACATAAGGAGAGACTCTACAACCCACAGCTAAATTCAGAGATATCTGAAAGGAAAGCATGTTTTACATGACAAAAAAAAAAACAAAGGATTTGAAGTGAAGAGGACCTGGGTTTGTATCCTAAAGTGTGTCTTTGTCAAGTCACTTCAACTCCCTAAGCCTTGGTTTTTAGTGTATAAAATAAGGGGATTTATAAGTCAGACACCCAGGAGTTATTAGGCACCCACTACATGCCAGGCACTGTGCTAATCGATAAGGATACAAAGAAAGGCAAAAACCTATCCTTGCTCTCAAGGAGCTCACAGTCACGTGAGGGAGAAGCCATTCAAACAACTACAAAATAGGTACAGAATAAAGAGGGAAGGTAAGAAGATAAAGGAGCACTGGAGAAAGGTTTTGTGCAGAAGGTGAGACTTCAGCTGAAACCTGAAGGAAGCAAGGAAAGCCAGAAAGAGAAGATGGGCCACTTAGAATTGGTTGAGACGATCACCAAGGACTTCTCTAAGTTTTATAATTCCAGTCGTAAGTGAACTAAGGCATAGCAGCTAATTTCAAAGCATTAATTTGCCAGCAATGAATAGGATGGTTCTGGCTCTTCTTTGGTTACACATTTAAGGAAAAAATAAGTATCGGGTAACAGAACATCAGGAAGACTATCATAAATGGTTATTTTCTAAAATAAAACCAACAAATTCCTCTTTGGTACAAGACAGAAAAAAAATCATCAAATATTCCTCAAAGAATGAGAAAATGTCTTAGAACATTATCGATGGAACTAATTTAATTAGAACCTCTAGTTCAATCCCCACCTTCTACCAATTCAATTGAACAAATAAAATATTTAGTATGTGCCTGGTACCATGCCAGGTACTGGGAATATAGTACCTGCCCTCAAGGAGCTCATGTAAAGAAATGTGATAGCATAGTTTCGTTTGGTCTTTTAAAATCATTCCCAACAGTAAGGAATGATTTATAAAAACTGGGGACATTTATTCTGAGGAAGATAAGATAAGATGAGGGAAACACTAAAGAAATGAAAACTGCTTTCAAATTTCTGAAAGACTATTTCATAGGTAAGAGACTGCATTTTCTTCTGGCTAGTTCAAGGGGAGAGGAATTAGGAATAAGATACAGTAAAAGGGAAGCAGACTGCATTCTAAAAATAAGGTTGTCTAACAATGAAACTGATTGTTATATGATGGAACTATAAGACAGGGAATATTCGAAAGGATGCTGAATGCTAGGAAAAATTCTGTCCACATACCTGTCAAGATGATGGGAGGAGCAGGAGCATGCTGGGGCTGGCTCAAATGGTTGGGAAATTTTCAAGGTGCACATTACATCTCAGAAAATCAACAAATGCTACCAATCAAGGCTTGGTTTATTGTTTTGTTAATTGTCTAGACTTAAGAAACTACTGGAGAAAATAATGCAGATGAAACTTAAAAAGAATGTCATGTGAAGACCTGTCCACCCAACTCCTCCTAGAGAGCTGGTTGTTAAACATTCACCAGCACAACACTGGGGAGGAGGTTCCTATACTAGGTGGTAGCTTAGATGAGATGACCTCAAACCAGGGAAGACTAAGTAGTCTCTTCCATCTCTAATATTCTATAACCCTATGTTGCAATAAAAGGAATACTGGTTATTCACTTTATCCATGGATTTGGAAATGCGGAGTGACATACAAAAAGGAAAACTAAAAAAGGGATAAACAGATAAAAGTTAAGGACTCTGAAAAGTCAGTGAGAAATTAGACCATCCTTGGTCATTCCTGTCTACCTTATATAATCTGTAGCAAGAAAAAATTAAGGATCTACTATCATTCTATCTTCTTCAGTAGAAAATTAAGAAATACGCTTTATTAACATTTTATTCAGGGCCCTTGGTTCTGTTCTCAACTAAAGGGAAAACAATAACAAATCCATGCTAACCGAAACATATATTTCCATTCCAGTGATAACTTGGAAGGGAAAGACAGAATGCATGCCGTCCAAAAAAAGACACCAGAGAGTCAGAAACCTACCTGTTGATCCCAACTCAGAGGAGATAATAGGAGTGCTTGCCTCACCTTTTCTACTTTGAGGAAAGCTTTCATCATACCGCAAATCTAACCATAAGTCTGAACTGTCAGGTAACCTGGGAAGGAATAAGACTCTCATCTACGAAATGATCCCAATGACAAAGATGAGGGAACATGGGGAAAAACTGAACATAAGGCCCCTTAATGCTATTAGTAATGACTAGTATTCTATGGTGACGGGTATGGATTGGAGGGAGTAGGGAGAAAATGCCACCAAAATTTATGAAGCATCACTGACATATCTTGAGATGACAGAAAGAAGAAAAATACATTCAAATGTCAAAGCTAACACACTAAAAAGTGACTCAAAAGCTTCACTATTGTTTTTATTTTGCACTGTGTTTGGGGTGCTCAAACTCAAAGGAAGGGTAAACTATCACAGGTATATGAAACCAAACTAACAGGGAAAGAAATATGATTGTTGGTACAATACAGCATTCCAAGATGTTGAGTCACTCATTGTAAAGCTGGGCTCTCCAACAGTCACTGGGAATTCAACAAGAAGGGAGAAAGGAATTAGAATATAGAAGTAAAATCAAAGGCAGGACAATATTACTTGGAAGAGAAAGCATCACAGCTGTGGTCCTGCTATCTTGGGAGGGGAATTCAATTTAAGAGAGTGGCCCAGTGATAGTTATCAGTTGATATAAACAAAACAGGACAGGATGCATAAGCACTTATTTTTGGTCACAAGCACTGCTGAACTAAGACAGAAGGAAACAAAATGGGTCATGTGTGATTCAAAAGGCATTAATGCTAAATTAAATCCCTCTTCATTTTAAAAAGCAGGAACTAGAACACTTTAAGAAATACTCCAAAAATGCTATTTTGGCCAACTCAGACTGCTAAGTATCAGCTGTTTCCACATTCACAGAACAGAAAAGATTAATCCCTACTACTTGTAAAGAATTAATCAATCATTTAATACCTTCTCCCTCTTAAAAAATAACTTTAGCTAGTATTTCTACATTTGTGGTTCATAATAAAAAGAATCTAAATTTGTAAAGGTACTGTTATGTAGCTTATAAAGTACAACTGATGGATCAAATTTAAAACTAGGATCCCTGGGGCTTAGTAGATTCTTATTTTCCTGCAGATGGATTACAAACTTATTATAATATTTAACAGTGTTTGAAAGTGAATTAATGGCCTGATAATCTATAATTAGTAAGAAGAGAAGACTTGGAAGGCAAGGGTTAGGGGGCAAGTAATGACTGAGGTCTCCAAATTTTTCAAGGATTGTCAGAGAGAAGGAGGCTGTAACTTATTCTGGATAGTCCTATAGGGTAGAAAGGTAGAAGCAAACAGGATTTCGATTAATACAAAAGAGAGATGGGGGCGGGGGGAAGGAGAGGTAAAGAGGGAGGGAAAGAGAGAGAGAAACAGAGGGGGGGGGGGTATTTTCTTATATTTACTTTAAAACACACTCAAAAAAAAAGACTCAGTGACAACTGCAGTATTTTAACAAGCCTTCAAGATTACCTAATTTGAATAACTTTGTCATCATACTCACCCACACTCTCAGATTCAATGTCAGAGTGGAGGTGTTATATCAGTTTAAAAAAAAAAAACTTAGGTTTTATTTAAAAAAAAAAGAAAGAAAGAGAAAAATGGGGGGAAAGGGGGCTTTTGTCTTCTGTTACTTTCTAAATCCTATTCTGGAGCTGCACAGCAACATTACACTTGCTACTTCCTCTCCAAAGGAATATGATTTACATTACAAAGCATTCATTTTTTTCAAGAGAAACTGAACAGTCATAGATAGCACTGCTAAATTTTTAAGTTGGAAAGGGTATCATATTGCAATCTCCCTCATTTTCAGATAAGGGGTTCAGGAACTGAAAGGCTAAGGGATTGCTCAAGACAGTTCATCAGAGTTCCAAGGTCAAAATTCAAAGCTACGGCTTCAGATTTCAAATCCTGTGCTGTCTCTAGCTCACCCCGTAGAATCTTAGAGAGTTGAAAGGCCAACTGGTGATCAACTAATCCAACATCCTAATCTAAGACAGAAATCCTCTCTATACACATCATCTCAATGGGGAATCTTCCTATCTTTCAAAGCAGCCTATTTCATTCCAATCTGGCCCCAGCCAAGTTCTCTTACCAAAAAGTCTAAATGGGTACAACTGCAACTGATATGATCAGTGACCCTTAAAACACAGGGTCAAAGTTAATGCATTACTCAGACCACACCTGATACTGACGCGTACATAAACCAACATGCCCACCCCAGCCTGTTCTTTTTAAATAGCTTGTGGACACACAGTCAAGCAATTGTTTTATAGCCTATAATAGTAATCATTAACGCACTGTGTTCCTCATATTAATTTGTATTATGTAGAGGGTCTTTATTTTCATAAACTGACAAAAATACTGAGCTTAAGAAATTGTCTCAGACTACCTTAGAAATATTTTATGCAAGTAACAAGCAGACCCAAGACATTTTTTTTAATTCATGCCAAGGCAGCTGAAAACCAGAAATCACAGTCTCCTACATCCTTTACATTTTGCCAAGTAGTTAAGTGTGATAACTGGCATTCAGGCATATGACCTTCTGTTCTATTTAAATGAGTTATCTTTAGATACTTTGTGACGACTATTCTTGTGATTTAAGTACCTCATAATACAATCTATCTTTCATTTCGCTTTTATAAAGGAAAGACTTTTGAATAATCACCCTAAAACAGTGTGTTCTGGCAAACACTCCTAAATTATGTAATTCACCAGGTTCAGCTCTGCTGGTACAATCACTTTCAAAGAAGACAGTTATAATACATTATCATTATAGCTATACAATCGAAGTTGAATTTTCCTTGGCTGAATTCCTAACATTTTAATGCTAAAATTGATCTGTTTTAAAAACATCATGTGAAGGGTTTTTAAATACTATACATGCCCAAGCTCTTTATTTTAAATGGTGTAGAAATGAGCTTGTATAAACAGAAATGGAAAAAAAAATCTTCCAAAACTTCTGTTCTCTAATCTAGCATTAAGCATATTTTAAAGAACAACAGGCATGTTTCCAAACAAACTACTGCAGTGTACAAATTACCCGGCAGGGATGAAGATAACAATGCTTCTCATTTGGACTTGGAACCTAGCAAAGGCTGACATTTCATCAAGGTTGTCTTGGAAACAATATTAAAATTTTTTTTTAAATGAGAGGTAGTCATTTGAATTTGGGATGCTTCCTGAGAAGTGAGCAGATAATGGGGTTGTTGCATCATAGTGCCAAAATGCTAGGATAATAACAGGCATGGTAGGTGTGGAAGCTTTAAAATTATGCAAGCTTATGCATGAACATGGGACAACCATATTTCATGCTCCAAGGCACAGCCTGATTCCCACTTGTGCCAGAAGAATTTCTTTTTTTCTTACCTACAGGACCACATAATTGAGAAAATATAGTAAGGGAACCAGTGTCTTTCTTTGAAGTATCCATATTAGCAATAGATGGAAATATAAAATGGTAAGCAACCTTGAGTCTTTTCTAGGTTTTGGTACTTCTTTTGAAACTATCGTTTCTGTTGAATTGAAGGAGATACACGCACATATTATGCAAATACTGTCCTAAAAAAGAAATTAGTTCCTGATCTCCTAATATTTACAATCCTATCACCCTCATGGAAAGATGGTCTCACAACATCACCAAACCATCAAAACAGATACTGAAGAAATCCTGATTTGAAAAATAGTATTCTTTCTCTCCATTAAGTTCATGCCTTTACCTAGATCACTGGAAATAAACGACAAATGTAAATTGAAAGCAGAATAATTCACAACGTGACCCCAGAATTAAGTTAATATTTAAAAATTATGAAATTTAGACACATGTAAATCATTTTTAAATGCCAAGTCTTTAAAAACATTTAATTCAAATCACTTCACACTTGAAATCTTTTCAAGGCATTTCAGACTGCATACAATATTTTGGTGAGTCAAAAGAATTATGGGGATAAACTGGCCAAGGCAAAGAATTAGGCTAACTGCCACCTTCCAGAATTTACTCAGGAAAAGAACACTGAAAGCCCTAAGATTCGGTTCTCTTTGCATTCGACCATTAAAATGACAACTCTCAACTGTGTTTTCATGCTTGGCTTAATTATACATCTCAACTTCATTGAAGTTTCCCCTTGAGGAGAGCAGAAGAGGAAAGAAAAGGATCTTTTAGGACTAGCCTTTGATCAGAAGAAAAGTACCACATAAGTACCATGAGAATAGCTGTTTCCAACTAGAATTTACAAAATGAACAGGAGTAAGACATCAAATAGTGGGATCCCTGGGTTTTATGAGCTAGACTCATGGTCTATATAACTGTAGGGTAACCTGGCAGAATCCTCTCGCTTTGGTATGAAAAACAGAACCATTCACAACAACTCGCCAAAGTCTCTGATTGTACTGTTTCCTTATGCAAAAATCAAATCAAATCAAACCAATTTTCATCTAGCAGCACTGATCTGTGCTGTGCTCATTAATTGGGGAATTCTTGCTAACACATCATCGATCACAATCATTCACCCACATCCTTGGCAAAAATAAAAAATCTACTGGAAAGCTTAGAAAGGGAAAGCAGGAGCAGTAAGTTCACAATGACAAAATTCTCCCCGTCCTTGTGAATTCAGAATTTAATGCCCAGCATATTAAACAGAGTGTATCTTGCTGCCCACCTTCCCATCAGACCAGTAATTTTCAAGCAGGAGATCTTTGGTTCCCCGTTGGATCAGAGTGGGATAATGGAAAATTTGTTTAATTTGTTTCTATTACAGTGTATACCAATGATTAACAACAGCAAACAGTGCGAAAAAATCCATTAGCTTCAAAAAGTTCAGCATACACCATGACCCCTGAACATGGGGTTCAGCTATTAATCTGACAACAGTTTCACCTCAGTTCGGCGCAGGTGTCATTTCTTTTAGAGAACCTGAAGGTGGGCAGTAAAATTCCTGGCAGACAAATGTTCAGTGACTCTCACCCAAATGCTCTATTGTGCATGAACAAAAGCTTTCTGGTGTTTCTAAGTAATAGAAGTGAAAGGAACCTAACCCAAACCACCCAATTTATAGATGAGAAAATAAGAGGGCCAGGGAGGAAAGGTCATGTTTCCTGGGCTTGTAGATCTTAATGTTTTATACAAGTTCATAGGACTGTAGATCTAGAGCTTAGAAAGGCACTTAGAGGCTAAGCAGCAGAGCCAGGATTCAGACCCAGGCCTCCTGACCTCAGCTCTGGGGCTCTTGGCACTAGACTAAGAGTTTTAAGAATAAGACCTATGTTTGTTTCTTTAAAAAAAAAAAAAAGTATTCCTATTAGTCCAGTCTTGAGATGGCTGAGATCATTATCCTCATGGAGGCCAGAGTACCTTTGTTATGTTAAGATTGAAAAAGGACAGGTACCCTCACTAGAACTATCTCACCAAACCTGGCCCTAGACAGTCAGAGGATCATCAACTGAGCTCAAAGGGAGTCTGGAGGGACCATCCAGTCCAGCCCTCTTCTTTTATAGAGGAGGCGAAGGTGAGTGACTCTCACTGGGTCCCACAGAAGTTCAATTTGAACCCAGGTCTTTTGGACTTCTGCTCTGCCTGCTTTTAACTCCACCCAACAAGATGCCCCTCCCGGGATAAGCTCATCACTTCAGATCCTCACCCCACCAATGCTGCTCACTTCCATATTCAAGGCCTTCCCACCTCCCTTTCTGATTGGAGGGATGAAGTACTAAACTTCTCCCAAAGCTTCCTTTAGAGAGGGCACAACCTCAGTTCCATCTGCTGTTTCTGCCTGGTTTCAACTCCACAGAATAACCCCTGGTGTCCTGTGTTACCCCACCCCCTGCCCCCACCACTAGTCCCTTCTCTCCCTGCTCAGCACGGTACCTCTGGCATGTTTGTTGTTCAGTTGTTTCAGTCACGTCTGACTCCATTTGAGGTTTTCTTGGCAAAGATACGGGAGTGGTTTGCCATTTCCTTCTGCAGCTTATTTGACAGATGAGGAAACTGAGGCAAACAGGGTGAAGTGACTTGCCCAGGGTCACACAGCTCATAAGTGTCTGAGGCCAGGTTTGAATTCAGGAAGATGAGTCTTCTTGACTTCAAGCCTGGCACTGATGCACTGTGCCATGTAACTTCCCTGCTCTGGTACACTGTAGGTGCTTAGTAAATGCTTTTTGAATTCTGCCTCCAATGCCACCTGCTTTCCACTATACTATTCCTAAAGTTGTGAATTTCAGTTGCAAAAGGTAAACCTCAACTCAAATAAGTAACTGGTCTTTAACACTAAGTGGGAAGTTGTTCGTCTCTCAAGGAAGGACAAAGGTCATGAACAGATTATCAATCTATCAAATACTACGGACACTTGAGCTATGAAACATTACCACTAAATGCAATAAGTGGCCTAAAAAAAAAAAACCAAACCCACCCAGGTTGCCCACAAATTGCCATCAAGCTATAAAACCCAAATTAGGGTAATACAATTACTATAAGAGTACTTCCATTAACCTCTAGCCAAATGACAGGGCTACAAGTTAAGCTCTTTGTCAATGTTTCATTCTGCATAAATCTGAGTTAATTAGATAAAAGACTTTTAAACTGTAATACAAGAAAAAGGCATCTGCTAGATATGTATAATTGAACATACAGACTGCATAGGACAATGTGGTCCCTATAAAGTATAAATGCTCACTGTTACAGTACAGTAAAATGGAAATCTTACCAACATTGTTGGATGGGCTAATATCTCAATCCTCCAAATATGCTAAGTGTCTCAATGAACATATAATATGGTTCCTACTTTCTCTGACCTTACAAGCTTACATTCTAGGGCAACCTGATATATGGATCACACCAATGATACATATACTAAATTATTTCATTAAATTACTTAAAGTACTTAATAATAAAAAGTATTTAATAATAAAAGTATTTCCTATTTATTTATGTATGCAAAATTGAAATGTTGTAAGGGAGAAAATTAACAAAATAAAAGGAGCTTGACAGTCAGGAAGACCTAAGTTCAAATCCTTCCTCAAACACTAGTTATGCGATCTTGGACAAGTTGCTTAGCTTCAATTTATCCATCTTAAAGATGGGGAAAAGTGTACCTGCCTCACAAAAAGGGCAATATCATATGAATAAAATAAAGTGAGATAACCTATATGAAGCCCTTCACAATCCTCAAAGAGCTTTATAAATGTTAGCTACCATCATCATCATCACTACCACCACCACCCCCACCACCACCAACACTGTTATTATCCTAATCTAGAAAGACTTTCTATAGGAGATAGATCCTAATAATGAATATTTCAAATGAGGGAGGGAAGAGCTGGCAGCTTTGACAGGTAAGGAGTAGACACTCCAGGCACATGGAACCAGTAGTACTCAGTAGGATGGACAAAAACAAGTTTTGAGGAAAAGTAATTTTATAAATTAATGAAAGGATTCTGCCTCTTCCCCTCCCTCCCAATTTATAAGATAAAATCTCTCCAGTGAAGTTCTACTTTGATACCCTACCATGGCATAATGGTGACCTAGGTTTTTCAAAGACTATGTCTATTGAGTATAAGCTCTGGTAGGTTACACCAAGCCAAAAAGGTCTCAAGCAGAAGCTCAGTGACAGACTGTATGTTTGTCATCTGAGGACAGCCCAGCTAATTAAGATAAGCTCAGCTTTAGGTTTGCTAAAGGTTGATGGATTTCTTAAACAAAGTCATACAGAGATTCAATCTCAATCAGTAGAGATAATATCTATATATAGATAAATTATGAATCCACTGAAATGAGACAAAATCATGCTATTTTCAGGTTTGTCTTAACATTTGCATTGGATAAGGGCAAAAAATGCCTGACTTTTCTCTCACATGTCATGCCAACTGGCATCACAGTCACCATGATTTTGAAATGACAGAAGCCAAGGGTAGCTGCAACACTGGACTTGAGTCAGGACAACTGATTTTGAATTCTAGCCCTGATCCTTGTTATCTGCCTGTGTGAGCATGGACAAATGACAACTCTATCAGCCCCAGTTCCCTCACCTATAAAAACGGGGAGGGTATTTGTACCATCTACTTTACGAGGTTAAGGAAAGTGCTTTGTAAAATTGAGGGCATTACATGTGATTGATGGAATGCTACAGCATTGTAAAGTTGGCTACAACTCGATTTCACCCTTATGAAGGAGTTGTGCTAGATGTTGGGGACACAAAGATGTAAAACAGCACCTCCTTTCCTCCAATAAACTTATAATTTACTAGGGAAGGTGCCATATGTGTGTAAGTGTGATACCAGGAAGAGTATAATAGGTTCAAGGAGGACGTTAAGATGTAAGTGTTCTAGGAGAGGCTTCATAAAGGAAGGAGACCTGAGCTGAACCTCGAAGTTAGAGATGGATATTAACAGGCAAAGATAAAAGGGTATTCTAGGCACAGGGCACGAGAAGAGAGGAACAATAATGTGAAATAAGACCGGAAAAGGAGGCTAGAGCCAGATTGTGGAAGGCCTCCATGGTCTAATGTACTTTGGGTGTCTAGTGGGATTCAGGCCAGGCACATCACCTCTGAATTATGACCTGTCAGTGCAATTCGATTGAGGCAAGTAACAGTTTGAGGTTTGGGCTTGGTGACAGTAAAATTATTTAATCTACCAAATTATTATGATACATGCACACGCACATATAGAACACATGTGAGTATCTATAAGATATATCACTTAAACAATTTTCTGTGTATACAAAAGGAAAAATTTAAGTTTGTGAAGTAGGAATCTGATACTATACTTCATCTAGGACTGTCTCTTCCTCATATCACAAATGCAAACTTGTTTTTAGTATTAACCTTTGAAAAACAAAATTAGAAAGTTACACTTATGAATACAAATATATTCTAAATGTGAAAAAAAATGAGTTTTGGATTATTTAATTCCCCTAGAAAAGCTTGGATTCAATTCAACATTCACAAAATGCTTACTATATGTGCAAGGTGTTGCATTAAGTAGTAGGGGTACAAATAGCTCACATTTAGAGTTCTTTATGACAATTACTGAGATTTATGTAGCACTCTACAGTTTAGAAATTACTTTCCTCACAATAAACCTATGATGCAAATATTATTCCCAGTTTACAGATGAGAAAACTGAGGTTGAGGGGCTTGTGTGACTGCCTATCCCTGGAGTAGAGAGTCAAACTCTGGTCTTCTGACTCCCAAGTTTTTCAACTGCAGCAGCCTGTTGATGTGTAATTGAGTTGCCTACACTACAAGTAAATGTCACTCTTGTACACCAAGGGGCTAAGCAAAGACTTTTGTCACAGTCTAAGTGATAGAAAGTCTACAAGTATAAATCTAAAGTCTTAAATATCGGTTTAAAAAAACCCACTTCAGAAGTACAAGATAGGGAAGGCGTAAATAGACAGGATTTTGAAAAAATTGCAGAGGTTTAGTGGGTTGCATAAAAAATGACTCTACAGGTTAGTGAGTTAGCCCAAAACAAACAGCTTCTAAGAATGAGGAGGTGCAAGTCCTGCTATATTCTACTGTATTCAGTTCTGGGTGCCATAATTTAAAAGAAGGACAGTGATAAACTGGAAGGCATACAGAGGAAGACAACCATCGTCCATGAATTCGTATCATGAGAATTGGTTGAAGAGAGTGGAAATAGTGTGGAAATGGGAAGATTCAGAGTGGACATGACAGCTGTCTTAAAGTACATGAAGGCTTATCATCTGGAAGAGAGATTATTAGGCTTGCTCTATTAGTCTTCAGAGGACAGAACCAGAAACATTGGGAAGAAATTGCAAAGAAACCAATTTAGGTTGATGTCAGGAAAATTTCCCAACAATTAGCATGATCTAAAAATGTGATGGTTTGGCTTGAAAGTTGGTGGGTTCACCCTCAGTAGAAGTCTACAAGCAGAGGCTGGATGACAACTTAGGTATATATAAGAGGAGATCCCTTTCAGGTGTAGATTGGACTAGATCAGAGAGTCTTAATCTTTTTTTGGGGAGGGGGAGGGGGTCATGGACCCATTAGGGGCCAGTCTGCTGAAGCCTAGGGACCACCTTCTCAGAATAATATTTTAAGTGCATAAAAAAACACATCAGATCACAAAGGAAACCAATTATATTGAAATACAATTAACAAAAATTTAAGAAACAAAGTTCAAAGACCCCATGTTGAGAGCCCCTGGCTGTCATTAAGGTCCTGTTCCAACTCTCAGTCAGTGACTTGGCAAAGTATATTATAACAAATGCTATTTAAAACAATTAGCTGGAGTTTCAAAATCTTTTTCTCCATTCACAATGCCCCTATACTCATCTCTCCTTTCTTGGACAACTGTAACCAGCCTCCTAACTGGTCTCCCTGCTTCCAGTCTGTCTTTTCTTCAGTTTGTCCTTCACAGATATCCAAAATCATCTTTCTGAGGCACAACTCTTTGATCTGGCATTTAATTAAGGATTCCCTCATTTCCAATCTGAATCCAACCTAGCTTTATAGCCTCACTTGATACTAGTAACCTCTTCATACACCTTCCATTTCAGTCAAATATGTCTCAAGCAAAAGGGGCCAACAGGGAGCCTTGACAGGGGAAGTGTAAGAAATTCTGTGCATGTGGGGCCCCCAAGCAGGATGGAGAGAATAAAGATTTGGGAAAATATAAAAATGTACAGACTAATGAAGGGGAGCCCCATTTTGCTCTCTTTAAGTAACTTGTCATCGTATCTTCACATAAGCCATGTGTCCACAATGCCGTAACCTTTCACATCTTTTGCCTGTTCTAGTGCCACTTTCTCTATGCATCCCACCCTGATCCCAGCAGGTGAAAATGGGCTGTCTTGCTTCAAATTTCCTTAGAGTACTCTGAGCCTCTCCTTTCTCAGGTGCCACATGCTATCTTGTATCATCTTTAACTGTGTTGCTATTGTATCCTGCCCCCTCCATTAGCATATTAGAATTTAAGGGGTTATGATACTGAATCTTACCCAAAGCAGGCATTTTTGTTTGTTGAACTGAATCGTCCATACCTTCTATTGCAGTATTTCATTATAATGGCATTTGACTCGTACGTAGATCTCTCCACCCCAAAATTTAACAAATGTATGTAAAAACTCTAGAAAATCTTGAGGCAAAGAAAGCTACTTATAAAAAAAAATTCTCCAAACATCTGTTTCTTACGGAAGGACAGCGCATGAACATTCCCTATAATGTAATTCCTGATCTTTTCACTCTAACAAGTGGCCCACCTTCTGCAATTTATCACAGGGTTTCTGAATCAGTGCCCTTTTGGTTGGTCTGGCATTTAAAAGATGTTTTGCACACATCTTACAAAGTTCTAACACTAATAAAATTGATCGGTACTACATTTAAAAAGCATGATTAATTGAGTCACCAACCCTAATCGGCACTCTGCTCCCACCTGCCGTCCTATGTACTTGTTGTCTGACAACTTTCTACAACCAAATTTAACATTTCTCTTAACCCAGCAATTCCTCCTAGGGTTTAACTGGACACACGTGATAAGAAGAATCAAAATTTCTTTTCTCTCACTTTAAAAAAAGTGAAATGACTCTAAATGAAACATTATAGATTTGTTCATCTTAAAGATATCATCAAAGCCATACATAGTTGGTTTCCCTGGGGGATTTCACCACGTGAAGATCTCCTGGTGAATCGTGGGAAGGATAAAGGGGTTTCACATTTTTAAAGGGATACAAACGACTGATGCTTCCTCCCACCCTCATTATAGTGTTATTTTAAAACAATTCACCTAGGTTAAGTTTAAAGTGTTTTCTATCTTAGTGTAGGTTCACGGGTGAGGCGAAGAATGCCATGTCTTAATACTGAAGCCTGGACTCATCTGTATAGCACTTAGGTTGTGTAATGTACACGCCTATGGGGCCTCTGTGAGGTTGGCAGTGCCACTACATTACCACTCCACAGATGAGAGGATTGAAGACAGGAGAGGTGTAGTCCCCTGCCCACGCTCACAAAGCTAGCAAGCACCTGGGGTAGGTTTCCTGATTCTGAGCGTAGCACCCAATGCACTCTACGTGCTACCTTAAATCAGGCTGGCTTTATAAAGCAAAGACGTTTGGTCTTTGAAAACTCAAAAACCAAGCCTCATTTCCCAGTGTTCCAAAAGTGTAGACATGGAAAGTGAGGAGTACATTTACATGAAACATGACCTCCTCCCCAACACACACCCACACACACACACCTCCCACCAAAGTACATTTTGAGTCTAACTTGCTTTTCCTGGAGAGATCAGATGCTATCACACCCTCAACAAAAGTAGGTGTGAATAAATCAGTATTATAGTACAGAAATGTTTGTACTTTCCCCAAACAGCCAACCTTATTGACAGGGATTAGGTGTAGGAGCAGTAAAATAATGAAAGGCAAGCAAGAGCTTATATTGCCCAACAAACATCTAGTGGTGTATACTCCCTTCTCCCCATACAATTAGAGAAATGCCAGGACTGCTATGGTTTATAGCACCAGGGGGAGAAGTCCATTTTATAGATAATCGGACAGAAAAATAAAAAAGCCTTTCTGTACACCACAAGGGAAACCATGGGTCCACTTTACGCAGGCTCTTCATGTGATGCTTCTATGATTAGTTATCAGCTTTTGACAAAAGCAGAACGTTGTACAAGTACAGCCGTTAGACTGCCTTTAGAGTAATGATAATGGCCCTAGGGTTATCATTGTTTGTACTCAAATGGCCCCAATGCATTACAAGTGGCATTTGGTTTTGTGCTTGTGAAATAAGTGAAAATCATTGCCTTAGTGGCCATTTAAAATGACCTGAAGAAATCATCTGAATTAAATGAATTTACATAATCAGGTACAAGCGAGTCTTGATTATGTGTACGTACGTGATCCATTTTGTGGATTTTATATGTAGCACATTTTAGTCTGGTCCTATAGTAAATCAGCACATTTCTATCTTCTTTTCCCAATGTCAAGTGGTGTAGAGTTGTTCCTCAACATTCAGGGAAGTTAAGGGCACAGGACCCCCACGAATGTGAAAAACCATGGAATAAATAACTCTGGGTCCCACCCCAAACCTTTATTTTTAATAACTCTGATCATATTTATTTAACACACAAAACAAGTAAACACACTGCACCCATAAAAAAAGTTGCAGTTTCTAAGATTGAGAGATTAGTCATCTTGCACACTATGAAGAGTCTTTGCAGCCACAGGGGAAGCTGCAGTAACTGCTTCCTGGATTTCCTTCTCCTACAGAAAATGTAAGATACAAAGATCACCACTGGAGAAAATCACGGGACTGGGTCTGAATGGTAGAGAGACAAAGAGGAGGCATTCTCAAAAAGACTGCAGTGGCAATTAGTTTTTAGAAACTTTCAACAAATTTATGCATGAATATTTATGGTAGTGAATGATGAAATTGATTATTAATACAGTATTTATGCATTTATGGCTTTTTTTCTTCACATAAAAATACTTCATCTACAATTTTCCGCAGTATGATACAAATTTCCAAAAGTTCCCATTTAATTATCGATGGCCAACCCTCAAACAATCAAAACCAAAAATATGAAACCCATGAAAGTCAAGGGATGACTGTATATGCAGAGAATGCAAACATATTTTAAGACTAGCCTAAAAATCTTGCAGGCTTCATGACCCTGGGCAAATCACTTAAGTACTCAGTGCCCCCAGACAAATCTCTAAGAGTATATGTGATAGAAGAGCCGGCAATCTGTATCCCAAGAGCGGTTCTTTCTTAACTGGGAGTTTTCTATACCAGTGAAATCAGAGGTCTAGACTTGAAACCAAAACCCAAACCCTCACTAATAAGATTTTAACCATCAACGATCTTTAATTATCCATGATTTTGAATTATGAACACCATAGCCCATGACCAACTCAGCTAATTGAGAGCTAACTAGTTCACCATGTCTGATACATACATGCAACACTTTAATTTGGTCTGTCTTAACACAAGTATAATTTCTCAACATGGGAATGCGACATTAAGAAACTTCACTCAAAGAGTGTTTATTAAGAGCCTTGTTAGTCACCCTTTACAAGTGTATTATTCAGTTTAGGAGCAAAGCAAACATTACTGCATCTATTAGTAGTGGGAAAGGAGGAGGAGGAGAAGGAAGAGGAGAAAGAGGAGGAGGAGGAGGAGACTGAAGCTCTTCAAGGTCTATACATAAGACTGAATGAAGTGGACCTAACACTCTTTCCCTGTAAAACAAGTCTTCTAAAGAATATGATCCCACTGTAGCTTTTATTATTGCCTGAAGGAGAGAAGTCTATAGATTTATTAGTCCTGGCTTTAGTAATAACTTTTGAACGTCATTCCTTTGGCTTGCGATCTTTTGTTTCAGTTTGTGTTCTCTTGTTTGAAGGGGCTTACTCCATGAAAAGACCCTCATCACCCTCTGTCCACTCAGCTTTTCCTCTATTTTAGTAAAGATGATAATTTTAATGTTTTAGCTTGTTTTCAAAGTTTGTAACATGCAGGGCCCCTGCCACGGATGGGTACATAATACTGCCCGATGAGTACAAAGCTATGGGTGAGGTCTCAGTGGTCCTTCTTCAATCACCATAAAAGATTTGACTCCTTTTAGTTCACAATTTACTAGGTTCCTACTGGCCCCCTTCCCCCCCATGACATTTACTACTGTCTCTTTATGGATTATAATCGACTCTCCTTTAAACCTTTCTTAAACTTGATCACTGAAGAGTACTCCAAACATAATCCTACCTACTATTTCCATTTTTAGCTAAGTAAATGGTATGAACCAAGTGTCTAACTCTGCTTTTATTTCACCAAGTCTATTTACTCATTCACTTCCACTGAAGTCCATTTTTGATGCCTCTTGTGGCACAGAAATGACACTGGGTTCTTTAAAGCTGTGTCAACAAATGGTGAGTGTTCTGGAGGGTCCTATACAATTCCAGAAGGGGCCTAGGGATGGACTGTAATTGAAGGGCTAGCATACTGAAGAACAGAGTCTCATCACCAAAAAGGTTAACTAACCCCCAAGTGATGAATTACTACTTCAGCCGTATCACCTCATAAAAACTATCTACTAAGGCACGGAGCAGACTATGATCTGTTGGTGCAAGGGTTCTTAACCCTGGAGTCCAGGGTCTATGGAGAGACTACCCTCTGACACCTAGCATTTCCATCAATTATTTCAAGACATCATTCTGACGTCTTTGGTGTCTTACAGGCTTCACCAGACTGACAGCACAAAAAAGGTTAAGAACCTTGCTGTCAGTGGAAGCAGCACCTATATTAAATATATCAGATTCTGGAAATACTTAAAGAGAGCTCACCAATTATCCTCCATCTCTAGGGAATGAAGGTACTGGGCACTGCAAAATCTTCAAAAATCATTGCTATTTTACTGGATCTTAATCTCTCCCTTGTCACTTCCTCTGTGGCCTTGGACAAAACACTTAACCTCTCTGCGTCTCAGTTTTCCCTTTATTTAAAATGAAGGAGTTGAACTAGACGACCTTTAAGGTCCCTTCCAGCTACAACTCTATAAACCTAAAATCCTGATTGAAATCTATTCCTTTTTTCCATTCGGAGTCAAATATCTTAGACTAAGGCAAAATGGCCAAACTGGACATAGTTAAGAGATTCAGAATCCAAATCTTATCCCAAAAAAGGCAAGCCACCTTTTGGGGATAAGCTGGCGGCAAGGCCTTCATTCATGAGACTGAAGATACAAAGCGAAGAAAGCAGTACTGTCCCCTCTTGCAATCATCTGAGATAAAGTTAATGATGATACAAGGAGGGACCTTAGTTATCACAGACTCTTCTCAAGTGCTCTTGAACTTCTATGAAGGCTGAAAGCAAAGATATTACTCAATTTTCCCGCTCATCCAAGGAAGTTTTAGTGAATGGAGAAATCAATACTAGTCACATAATGCCGAAAGCATCTTCAAAAAACGTTTGGTGGGATTTTTTTTGTTTGTTTTTTAGAGAAAGCATATCCAAAGGCATTTCCTGCTCCAATTTCTGTCACTGAGCATTACTAACCTTGATCCTTTTCCCTAACCCTATACTTACCAGAGTAAGGCAAATTTTAGAAAGGATAAAAGAACACTCATTTTTCCTTTCCTGTTACCTTAATCTCAGTATGACTTAGTTAGTTAACACTTTATGTTGCTCAGAAACACCTTCTGTACACTTCAAAGAATACTCCCTTTCACAAAAAGGCCATTTACATACCAAGAAAGTGACTGAAAAGCTCCTGTCGTTTATTAACTCACCAGGTTACTCCCCTATTTTAGAATTTGGTACAAGGAGAAACACATAATTCCCAGCCAAGAATACTTCATATTTGGGTTTGTGAGAAGGAAAGTAAATGCAGCAACGAAGCCTGAGGAAGACTAAATGCAAAAGGAACCCATCGAGCAGAAGGACAGCGACATCCCCAACGCTCAATCACGTTCAGTCACACCAAGTTGTCCAGTAACCTGCATTGATAATTCCTCATGAATAAAATGCCAACATTATCATCTGCAGCTAGCTTGTTGACATGCTCTTGCTATTTCACTAAAAATACCATTAATTTTCTGGCTTCACAACAGCTGAGCTACTCCCCATTTGAATATACAAAAGAGTATTTTGTTTAAACCAAATTAAAAGCGTTCCAGTAAATGACTTCAATTTTGCCAGCTATACTATTTCAGCATATACTGTTCTTCTTAATCCTCCTTACCTCAACTCCATCTCCATCACAAAGCCCCCCTTAATACACTCATATGATAGAAAATAAAGGCGGGGCCATTTTTGGGGGGTCAGAACTGATTTTGGAGGGGTGGGGGTGGCATTCGCAGTCAGCAATAAATGTCCTACAAGTATAGCGCACCTCTACGAAGCTTCTAGGTGTTTCTGGAGAGAGAAATGGGGTCTACTCTCTGTCCTTCATGTATATTCGATAAAGTGTGCCAATAACGGGTATGAGTGATTATCTTAAAAAACTCCCGATAGCTGAAGGAAGAAGGGGTAATACAGACGCACACACTAAATGCACCTTCCATCTCCAATCCAGATAAGTGCAGACATCCCCCATTTAAGACAGAATGAAAACCACCACTACTGCCAAGCCCTCCTGGCATCTCACCACTTTGTTTGTTCCCATTTGTATCTAATGCTTTTGTCAACAGTTCAACAAAAGTCAAAGCAAACAACCCACTCCAAACACTGGGGGTAACAGCAACAAGCCTGAATCCTTCACAATTATCCAACCCAGCTGCTCAGGGCCCGTCCAGGCCGCTTTCATTTACAACAATGTCAACAAAAGGCTGAAACCCAATAACTGGGTGGGTCAACACTGCCACTGTAAACCCTCCAGAGAAGGAAACCCGGTCTCCTGCTTTACTGCCTCAGTCAACACGCAGAATAATTCAGTCGGATGGACAAGTGCTTGTCTAGTCATTTGTTATGTGAATTATTCAGCGGCTTTTCACGTAAACTGCTAAACGATGGCTCTTCAAATATTTCTGAGGCACTTCCAGCAGGCCAACTGCAGAGGAGCAAGAAAGAACAAAGGCAGATGAAAGCAGAAATTCTGAACCAAGTCGTTCCCAACGATAATCTTTAGTCTGAGAAAGCTTGGGAGACTGGGCTAATCCCGGCTACATCAAAGTGGCTGACGTTTTGATTGCGGGTGTAACACTTCAGTGCTGGCCTGGAGGGGGGAAAGAGCACCCTTTTGGTAAATGATTAATATGTACTTTTTAATATTTTAACGGTGCTTTACCTGACAACTTTTCACATATTTGTTCACTTTCCATTTTTGACATTTTTCAGCATTTCCAACAGGCACGATAAGCAGCTGAGATTTTTTAAAAAATGAAATATTTGGTTGCGTGGTATTAGTCAAGGCTTTATTTAAAAACTCTCACCAATTCAGGTATATGCTCCTTGCGTTTTCAATTTTGTCCCTAAAAATGTCATCCTCTTTTCAGATGCCCTCAAATTCTATTCTTGTTCTTTTCTGCATAAAAGAATTCCAGGAATACTTAGAGATGCAAAAACCTAACACCATGCCTTTCCTTGGCATTTCTGGGCTCAAAAGTTACATACTAAAACGAAAGAAACAAATGTAATTACATAGGAGCCATTTCCTCTGACATGACAGTTACCACAAATTAAGCCTCATGGATAAGAAAAAAAAAAGTTTCTTTACTTCATACATGTTTAGTTTTATAGTTTACACCCAGAGAAGTGGCTTGGAGGCGGGGTCTAGGCTTGGTCTTTGTATCCCTTGTACCCAGCATACTGCTTGACACATGGGTAAGTGTTTAAATAAATACCTGTTGATTCACTGACATTATGTAAGGTCCCAACATTTTTAATTTTTTATAATTATAAAGAATATTAGAGACCTAAAAAGTGGATCTTCCTTTTATTAGTGAAGTACCTGGCACATAACAAAACATTTAATAAATGCTTTTTCATTTGTTCACTGAGGCCTAGCGTCTAAGTCAGGGCACATTTTTCCTGATATGGGAAACGGAAGGCATATTTAATTTCTGTGTATTTCCACATGCTTTTGTCTTTCATGGTTCAAATTTCCAGACTGCAAAATGACCGCTATGAATACGGGTCGGTCTGGGGAAGGAATAAACATTTATGTAGTGACTAATACTGCCAGGCACCGTGCTAACCGCTTTTTAAAATATCTCATTTCATCCCCACAACAACCTTGTGAGGTGGGTGCTATTACTACCCCCATCTTACAGTTGAGGAAACCAAGGCACGTGAGTTCAGTGACTGGCCCAGGATCATACAGCTGGCAAGTGTGTGAGGCCGTATTTGAACAGGGGTCTTCATAACTTTAGGCCTGGTATTCGATCTGCCTTGTCAAACAGAAATAAAGAAATACATCGGATCCTAACTCTACCTGCAGCGCTCCTCTTCATTATTTTAATACCGTGCACTGTAAAGGTCACCACTAAAAAGAGCCAACTTCTGGTATAAAGAAATCATACTTTTAAAAAATAATTTTTCCTTCAATCTAGGAAGGTGAACTCATGTGAATTCTGCTTTCTAAAGCTTACTGCTACCTCAGTCTATTTCTTGATTTAAAAGTTGGATGGTTATCCATATTACAAGCTTCACCTATTTTTTTTGGTGGAAAATATCAATAAACAGAGACTTCCTTAAGCAGAATAAAAAGAGTCAGGTTAAACTTGCATTAGCTGCACCAAGAGAATAGGAAACTAATTTGAAACCAAAGAAGATACCATAAAAGAGAGATGTTTAAAAATTTGCTCTTCATTTTAAATCTCTCCAGAACAATTTTTTGTCATTGTTTAATCCTTAGAAAAGATGGCCATGAAAGTGATCAGAATCCACCCTGAGAATGTACAGGATGTGGCTACTACTACCAACTCTGAAAGTGCATGTTGTATTTGATGACCATTTGTTTGCATGTATTTGCAAGTCCACAAAGGCCACTTCCTAGGAGAACTACCTGTGGACCTCAGTCCTTTCCTCGTGATATATTTCTCAAAATGCTTTCATATATACACTTGTGAATAATTCCCAAATCTCTGAAACTACAGGGAAAGTTCACATGAAACTGCAACGACCCATGCAGTTACTTGAAAAGCAGTAACTCAAATGTTTTGAATCTTTAACTGGAAAAAATGATTTAAGGAAAAGAACTAGAGCCTTAATTTCAAGAACTTAGGGCAGTATGCCATTTAACTTAAGATTCCTTAGTGACTAATGACCCAATACTTTTGAATTTGTCAGTGTGACTATGTAGTTCACTTTTTAAATGTATTTTATTTTAAATTTATTTAACACCAACAACTTCCAAGCCCTCTTAAAACTGTATTTTCCCTGTATTCTTATATGCAAAGGACACTTCCACTATATACCAATAATGTTTCTCTAGGAATTGAGAACCTTGTATATCTGTCTTTAATATCCATTATACACAGAAAATTAAAAGCTTTATTTCCCTCTCACATCTGAGCACCTGGGTATTACCAAAGAACTCGAAAGGTGTCCTAGAGACTAGACTGTTGTCATCTTAATGCAGTCAGCCAGGTTGCACACTGATTGCACTCAGCATTAATAGATTAGAATGCATACACAGAGTTTCCCCTACAGTTCTTGGTGGGGAGGGGGGGAAGATAAAGTGAGTAAAGGGGGGAAGAAAGAAGAGATGAAGAGACGAAAATGACAAGGGTGAGCAGAGAAGCTTACAAGTGACCATCTGGTATTGACATTAGGAATGGAACATAAGAGTCTGTGGAGGCGGGGGCAGTGGTTTGAAGAAGCGGGGAGAAACACACCCCTCATGTCCATATGTTGGCAATTACCTAAAACTAATTATAGTACTGTTCTTAGATGTCAGAATACTTAACAGTTTTTGGTATACCTTTTTTAAAAAAGCCAGCAGCTCAACTTTTAATTCTCCCCCCAAAAAACCTAAGGATACCACTATCCTCTTTTGGGATCAAATGAAGCTTCTGTTTAAGGATCCAATTCAGTAGCTTCATTCAGCTCTGAACAAGGCAAATGTGGTTTGTCTATAATCTGTGGGAATGGGGAGATCAAGTTGAGGTAAAGGGGTAAAGTAACACATATCACTAAAACCCAGAAAACTGTGGCATAAACACAAGTGATTAGTTCAATTTTCTCTCTAGATTATTAATTTTTTTTGAGGACAGCCCAAAAAAACCCCAATAATGTCCAGATTTACTAGAAAATTTTTTATTCATTTCCCCACGCACCAGAAAGTAAGCTAATAACATCCCACTGAGAGTGCTGTCAGGCTAAATCCCTCAACTACTGAAAGCAGTGCCTGGATAAATCTCACTTCACTTTCCATTCCGCCATCCACTTAGGGCAGGGCCCAGGGGAGCTCTCCACATCATCCCTCCTCACGCAATGTCACAGGCACAAGCCAGAGTGGCCCAATCAGTGCCAAGAAAAGAACAAACTAAAAAAGATTAATTCACAGATGTTCATGCATTTCACATACACTGTGCCCTATGGTCCGTTGCTAGGGCAACGGGAGACCACCAGTGCGCGCTTTATTGGCTTTATGAAGTGCGTCTCGGGGACTATAGTCCGAGAAATGCTGCATTATAATAGCAAGGCTTTCCCGAAGCCTTGTTTTGTGTTTATCCACATTTAACCCTCTGAGCATTATTAAGAGCATTGCTATGCACATCTTTTGCACCCCCTTCCCAAAAGAACTGTCTCAACTTTCAATCTAGGAACATTAAGAAGTAAATCCTTGGGGTCCATTTTGGGTAGGCCTATGTTAAGCTACTCAACTGTATGTCCGAGGACAGAGAGGGAGAGGAAGAAGAGAGGCAGAGGGAGAAGGAGGGGGGGGGAGCGGGAGAAGGCAAGAGGGGAAGAGAGGAAGAGAGAGAGAGAGAGAAGGAGGGAGGGAGGTTGAGAACACCACCATTTAAAAATCACTACATTAACATAGGAGACTTCACGTACTACTAGTAAATAAGCTATAGAACTGAACAAACACAGGGACTTAGAGGCACATTCCAACAGCCCAAAGAAACTCCTCAAAGTTGAGTTTCATTTATACAACTTTGAAAAATATTTCATAAAATGCTTTGTGCTTAGAGTGCCACAGGCCAGTCAATGGACAAAACCTTGCAGATCAGTTCTGTGACTGCCATTCTGCAGACCCCCAGCTTACTCGTCAGTTCTCTATTTAATTTGGCCTTGTTCTTCTTCAAATGGGGCCTGTGCTGATAAACATCAACTTTTTTTTCCCTTCTTTTTCCCCCAGGGTGGTGGGTTGGAAGGTTAAAATCACAAATGTCACAACTCTTAGGGCAGCAGCACAGATCAAGTGTTAATCTAAAGGGGTTGGGGGGGATGGGGGATGGGACAGAAAAGGTACAGAGAGAAAAAAAAATAAGGAGAAAGAGAGAGGCAGTGAATAGATCAATAGAAGAAACAGCTTACATTCAGATTCACAGGAGAAAGAACACACAGACACAATCATTTCCTGGGAAAAGCTAAAGCCTAATGAGAATTTACTCTGTCTCTTTTATTCAGACAACCAGCTCTTTTGTGACAGGGGCTTCCTGACTGACAGGAACCCAGGGCCCCTTAATAGGATTTCCATATTATTTCCAACACCTGCCCAGAAGTTATTTGTTTACATTGAAGGAGGCAAGATTCTCAAATCAGACATCTGCTTCTAGTTCAGGCATATCTTAGGAAACCATCTAGAAAGAAGCTTTGTCGCCATGGTGACATTTTTATTTTCCTCCTTTAGTTGGTTCAAAACATTAGCATTTCCCATTTTATTTTGTTGTTCAAAAGGCCAAATGTCGCTCAAGAAAACACAGAAGTTTAAAAATTGTTACAGGAACGGCATTCTCAAAATTTTCTAGAATGTGATCACAAGGAAAAATTAGCGCAGTATTATTGGGCTTCCCCATGATTTGGGATTTTTCTCATTGTGTAGCAATCTAATGACTTGGGTTACCTTGTTTTCCTCTAAAATTTGAACAATCACCAATTTGCAAAGCCTTTAACAGTTTTCAACATTATTAACACATTGTTAAGAGAAGGATCCAATTAAATAATAAACCAATAAGAAAGAAAAAAATAATTCCTCCTTTTTTTTTTTTTTATGAGCTGAAATGTCATGTTTGAGTGTCTGGAGAGCACTAGACTTTTCACAAAACAGAATTAGATGCTCTTCTTGAGTTAATACTCATTACAATTCATGCTTCTACTTCCTATTAATTTCTTTTTTTTTATTTTTCCCCAATTACATGTAAAAATAATTTTTAACATTCATTTTTTAAAATTCTGAATCCCAAATTGTCTCCTTTCTTCCCTTCCCACCCTAAACCCCCCCACCTTTGGGACAGCAAGCAATTTAATATAGACTATACATGTGTAGTCATATAAACTATTACCATATTAGTCATGTTGTAAAAGAAAACACAGACCAAAGGAAAAAAACCAAAATCCTAAAACAAAACCGTTTAGTTAAAAAAAAAAGTTTGTTTCAATCTGTATTCAAACACCATCAGTTCTTTCTCTGGGGGTGGATGGCATTTTTCATCATAAATCCTTCAGAGTTGTCTTGGATCACTGTATTGCTGAGAATGGCTAGGTCATTCACAGCTGATCATCTTGTAATATTGCTGTCACTTTGTACACAGTACATTTCACTGTGCATCAGCTCATGTAAGTTTTTCCAGGTTTTTCTGAGAACATCCTGCTCATCGTTACTTGTAGCACAATAGCATTTCATCATAGTCAAACAGTACAATTTGTTCAGTCATTCCCCAACTGAGGGGCATGCCCTCAATTTCCAATTCTTTGGCACCAGCAAAGAGCTGCTACAAATATTTTGTACATATAGGTCCTTTCCAGCTTTTTTTTCCACCTTTTTTAGGATACAGACCTAGTAGTGGCATCGCTAGGTCAAAGGGTATGCACAGTTTGATAGCCCTTTGGACAAAGTTCCAAATTGCTCTACAGAATGGCTGGATCCAGTTCATAACACCAGCAACAGTGCACTGACGTCTTATTTTTCCCACATCCCCTCCAACATCTGTGATTTTCCTTTTCCATCCTATTAGCCAATCTAATAGGTGAATTCTTCCTATTTATCTGAAACTCCAAGTCTGAGGGAGCTGCCTTTGTAGAACACTTTAGGCATTTTTAACTTTCATCTGACTGCCAGATATTTAGTAATTTAAAAAGGAAGGTGTTACTCTACCATAAAGTACTCAATGGCTAACATCTGGCTAGAAAATTAAACAATGTGGTTTGAAAAAATAATAATCATTTAGAGCAAGATAAAACTGAAATGGCCATAACTGGTTTACATTTATTTGTGCATTATTCTTTTTTCCATCTCTAGTGAGCCAAAAATAAAGGTCTATTATTAATAATCATAATGATAACTAACCTTCATATATAATTTACTACTCGCAAGACACTGTGCTAAGCACTTTGCAGATGTCATCTCATTTGAACATCACAACAACCCTGCAAGGCAGATGCGATCACTATCATCTCCATTTTACAGAAGAGGGAACTGAGGCAAACAAAGGTGAAGACATGCCCAGGCTCACACAGTTCATAAATATCTGCAGCCGGATGTGAAATCGGGTCTTCCTAACTCCAAGATCAGCACTGCAACCGCTGCACTGCATTAAAATGGGAGGTTGCTTCACCTCCAATTATAATTGTCATAGGTCAACAGAGATCTTTTCTAAAGTGAAATACAGGTACATCAGCAATCTAACCCACAAAAAAATGAGATTTTCTGTGCAAGGTAAAAAGGATTGGCTTAACTGCCAAAATGGCTTTGCTAAAGCTAAAGCGATAACATGTCTTGTACAACAGATTAAAAGCAAAGGGGCTGTTGTGGAACTCAACAGGTTTTTCATTCTTATTTGATTCAATGAACTGTATGAACTCATTAGCATAGGAAGCAATGTGTCTTTTTTTCTGAACTGTATAGAGCATGCTTTTACAAAATGCTCACAACATTGTTCATGTAAGTGACCTCATCCTTCAGGATGACCCATCATTCTATTCCAGCCCTCTTTCCCTGTAATAAACTTTGTTTGGGCAAGCTGTCCTCAAGCCTTACTGAACTTCCTTGTTCTGTTTTGTAGTGTGAAGTCATAACCCTGTACAACTAACATCACAGCCTGTTGCTATGGTAATAATTAGACAGGACTGCTCGGGTTAGAAATTACAACCCATCTAAGTGGTTGCCCCCTGAGGGAAGAAAGCATCTGGAAAGAGAAAAAATTTGAGTTACTCAAAAATGCCACGTAGCACAATAGAAGTTGGACTGTGCCAGGGAGGCAAGTAGGGAAAGATGAACTATTCTCTAGAAACCTGTGCCCTGAGTGATAGGACAACTGTGTTACGTTGGGCTCTTGAGTATAAAAATATGGATAAAATTGTAAACAATTCTTTAGCCCCCCCAAAAAAAAGAGAGAAGGGAAGTTTCTAAATTGTGAGCTAATGTTCTTGAAATCCAAGTCTCGGTAATCATATTTACATAAACCTTATCTGTGCATTTAAAATGACCGCCTCATACATACAATAGGGGAGGAGTGTTGAGAACATAAAGAAGCTGACATATAAACCTCATGCTTTTTTGCAAAAATTAAACGCATCAAGCTGACAAATGAGAAAGCTCTACCACCTGAACTAAACATTCATCTGACAAGTCAGTAGATTACCTTAAAGAGAATGGTTAGGAGGGAGAAGAGGGAATCTTGCCCAAGTCAGCTTGGCCAGGCAGACCAAGACAGCAAGCACAGCCCTGCTAATTAATATTTGTTCCGCTTCAACAGACAGCCACTGGACGAGACTGCGACAAGCAAGCATGTCTCCCCCAATCACATCATTAATCCATTCACGTTTACCACCTGAGGACCAGCTATGCCCCAAAGATATTTATTCATCTGTTCCACAAACAAACAATTACAACACATTTTCTAGAATTAGGGCACCTGTTACATCCCACACAGTTTACATGCCCAGAGGCAGATATCAATTAATACTAAACAAATTACTGTATCATAAGCCAACAGAACAAAAGTTCCTAATTATACTTTGATAAGACTCCACAAAATACCAAACATGGAGTGTAAACAAATCTCTTTAAATCAAAATACAGTAATGTATACTTTGTTTTATCTACACCAGTGTGGAAAGGAGGCAGAGATATTAATTAAATGCATGAGAAGTGTAATTTAGATGTAGAACTATCCCCCCAAATAATATTAAATTCAACCAGCCAACTATATCAAATTAATGACATGAATAGCTTAATTGCTGAAAACATAATCTTCACATCCCCCTAAGAAGAAAAGTTTTTAACTTAAAATACTCTTTTTTTCTCCCTTAATGTCCTTTCCAATAGTGTTTGGATTAGAGGAAATATTTATATAATAAAGTCAAACAACTAACATTGAATTTTTAGAGTTACAAGAAACCCTATAGGTCATCAAATTCAATCCCTTCATCTCAGAGATGAAAAAAATTAAGTAGAGTTTACATGACTTGTTCAAATTCACACAACTTTCCCAAGATCTCACAGATTAACGGCAAGGTTGGGCCTGGCCTGTTTCTTAGACACCACTGCCTCTCAAGTGCCTTGTTTTACACTCTTTAGATTCTAATGTATTTTTATTATGAGGAAACAGATGTAACAAACATTTAAAAACTTAGACTATTTTATATAATACATATAATTTACTATGATATTTAGATTTTAAATACAACAATCTACTGTAGCAATGGCCAAATAATACATATAGAATTTTAATGTATAATGCTCATTAATACGGCCAATATCTCTAACTTTTTTTAGGTTTATTCTTCCCTTAAGGTGAGTTGTTTTCTTTAAATATAAATACAATTCTATGAGAGCATAAGAAGAAAGGTTTGTACAGTCAATACTACAGGATAAACACACCTTCTCTACATCTATACTGACTATGGACTTCTTTACACTATTTAATTCTAACTGGCAGGCGGCTATGCATACAACGTAATACCGATTTATTTACTCATTAATGCTTCTTCAGTTCAGATGTGTGCTTTTCAAACTAATTTTTATTGCTTTATAATCCCTTTTTTAGTAGTAAAAAATATGAGAATGTACACACACACACACACACACACACACACAGAGTATCCCACGGGGTTACTGTAAACTAAACATAGGGCTTTTTATAAGACAAGTGAAATTTCAACCATTTCCACCTGTCTTTTGTTGTTTTTACTTAAACACTAGCACCACCCCATCACTTAATGTACCCTGGTACCCCAGGTCTGATTCTGTGGTTGGTTGGTTCATACTCCACAGAGAGTGTGACTAAAGGAAGCCTAGGTTGGATAAACACTGCCTGTCCTTCAAGGCCTAGCGTAAGCACTATCTACATCACTGATTCAAAATACATTACTTATAAGGCACTGTATTTGAGGAATCCACAAGGCATGATTCCTGTACTTACAAATTTAACAAAGGAAAAAATGAATTAATTTAACACTTTACAGCCCTTTCAAACAGATCCTCTCACTGAATTCTCTCAACAATCTAACCCTATGAAGAAAGTAAGATGTGACCTAGGAGAAAAATGAACTTTAAAGCATTTAAGTCATTTGTCCAAAATCGTTAAGTTGTAATCAGAAATCAAACCTACGTCTTCTGACTAGAGGCCCCCAGTAGTTTATCATGGCACATGACAACCTAGCACATGCTATGTGACCTTCTCCTGAGTTCAAATTGGGCCTCAGACACTTACTAGCTGTGTGACCCTGGGCAAGTCACTTATTTTCCTCAATTTCCTCACTTGTAAAATGAGCTGGAGAAGGAAACAGCAAACCACTCTAGTATCTTTGCCAAGAAAACCCCCAAAGAGTTGGATGCAATTGAAAAGAGCAAACAAAAAAAATCTCACTCCAATTATATATTATTACTAATTACTTTAATGCTTGCAATTCACATATATCTCACTTTTTCTTCACAACAACCCTAGGAAGCAGGTGGTATTATCTACATTTCTTTTTACAGATGAGGAAACTGAGACAGAGGTTAAGTAACTTGTCCAGCACCACACAGCTAGTAAGCTTCAGAGCCCCCAATTTGAACTGAGGTCTTCTTGACTCCACACTTCGAATTTTCTCGTTGCTTGGTCATACTGTCGTCTAAGTTTTAGTCTTTATGGTAATGGCTCCTTCCCAGGGTCCCAATTTCCCAAAGTCCCAACTATCGCAAGATCACAGTATATTTTAGAACTCTTGTGTGTTGGATGCCAAGCCATCATTTGGTTTTTCGATTTTTAAAAAACCATCTCTGGCAGATTCCCAAAGAGTACATGTCAATAATCATAGCTACCATATTCTTAGGACCTAAAATATCCCGGAACTGTTTTAACTGACCCCATATTTCAGTAGTGTCAGACACCCTGAAAGTCTGTGCTGACTGATTTAATATTCTATCATGTCTTCCAGTACTGGAGTTACTGAAATGATGGTGGCAGTGGCACAGAACGTGTGGGGGTGCCTCATTTGGTACCATGCACATAGAACGATGGTTCTCCCCCTTAGCCAGATTTCCATGTGTGTAGGGGAACACTGTTAGTCTAGTTGGGCATATGAATCTCCTTTGCCTAGGTTCCTTTTTTAACAAGAGAAAAGACATAAATGAGATGCAGATCCCAGTCTAGTGGAGGGTTGGGCTTGGAGTCAGTAAAATCTGAGCTTAAATCTAGATTGTGACCTTGGGCGAGTCACTTACCTTCTATTTTCCTCAGTTTCCCCAGCTGTGAAATGGGTACAGTAATAGAACCTACCTCACAAGATTGTGGTAAGGATTAATGATAACATTTATAAAGCATTTAGCACAGTGCCCGGCACATAGTAGGCTCTGTGTAAAAATCGATTCCTTTCTCTTTCCCATTATATTATTTGCCCCCGCCCTAAACCCATTTCTGGAGGGGCTAACCAACTTGCTTCAAATTACACAAACTATAGCTGGGTCTGAAGGAGAAGCCCCTATCAGTTTGCTCTCAGGCCGTTGATCTTTCCACAAAGGTAGAGAAAGAGGAGAGCCACTCCATGAGCCCATCTTCAGACTTCTTAACTAGCCAGAACTCATTTCCCCTAGAAGCCTGTTCAAAAGCCAACAGTCAGTAATACTTAGTATTTCCTAACAACTGAAGAACATGTTCTCCAGGATAAATGAGGCTTCAGGGTTTACTCTCCAATCTTTTCATTTTAAATGCTTTGGCAATGGAAATCTTTCCAAAACATATCGTACCTTTCCATGACTTTTGCTGCACAAATGCACACAAGTACAGGTTACCTCTGTTTATGCCTTCAAGGGCTACAGAACTGAGGGGCAGCTGACTTAGCCCCCTGAGAGAAGAGGGTTATTGATCCAGCTCATTTCTCCCTTCTCAAAGCACCTACAACTCAACATCCTCATCACCGCTCCCCATCTTCTCCAGCCCCTGTTGCTCCATCTTCTCTAATCTCTTAAAACAACGGCGCCACGGCCTTCAAATCCCTTGCCTTTGTTGCAGCTACTGGCAACAGTGTCTCTGCTCTCTTCCCTCTCTCTCCTTTCCTTTGTCCTTGTTCCTTCTTATCTCTTCTGTCTCCATTCTCTCATCCATCACAAGGTGTATGACCCTGAACAAGTCAATTCACTGGGCCTCGATTTGCCCCTGTTGGACCATGGTGGCTAAGGTCCCTTGCACACTTAAGAGCCCACGTTCCTTGAATAGACATCAATCATGTAGGGATATTTAGCTCTTTTCTGTTTTTTTGCCACCACCACTTCAATTTCTTTCCCTTCTTTTTGGTCATCAGACATTTTCTTTCCTTTAATTTCTTATTTCCAGGCTAAGACATTGCAGATGCTCAAGCTAGTCTCCAGATCAGCAAAGAATCCATGTATTTATTGGATTCATAGAATTTAGACTAAAAAGAGCCTCAGAGACCATTGGGTACAAACTTCTTTAATCTTCAGCTAAGGAGCAGAGGAGATGTGACTGATTATAAAGGCAGTCAGTCAACAGCAAAAGCAAGGTTCAACCCCACATGTTGTTATGCCAAAGGCAAGGTTTTTTCCACACCAACATGCTGACTTAAGTAGAAGCATCTATTACTATGCTATCTAAGTGTTAAAAGGAAACTTCTTATTTGACATGAGGAAACTGTAAAACATTCCTTAAGTATTCAAGTTCTTTGTAAATAAATTTTATCTGCAATTCTAAAAACCCACGTTCACATATAGAAAATACCTGGCACCAAATGGATTCTATGACAATTCCTTTCAATAACAATTCAGTAACAGGAACAGTAACTTAGACTGAGATTCAAATACGCTTTTGGTTGTAGTTGCTCAAATCCAACTGGCCTCTTAATTCAAATTCAATGTTAGGACAGAATTAGGCACATGTGAGTCACTGAGCAAAGATGGTTTACTTTGTCCAAACACAGCCAAGATATATAGCCAGAATACAATGGTACTTAAGCTCCTCTGGCTTTGGGGCCCTATCTTGTCTCCACATCTGCTAAATACATCATCAGGATATGACAACTTTCTTGGTCTCAGGCACCCACCAGATCTGAGAGTCTCCAAATACACATGGCTGGAACCTTTTATGTCCCCAGTCCAGGAAGTTGTGTCAATTAGACAATCGATAAATATTAAGTACCTGCTGTGTGCCAGACACTGTGCTAAGCACTGCAGAGAAAAATAAAAAAAGGAAAAAGAACAGTTATTCTCAAGGAGAATCTAATTGGGGGTAAGGGAGAAAGCAATGACAACATACAAATATATACAAAACTACATACATGATAAATACAAAATAATTAGCAGAGAGAAGGCACAAGAATTAAAAGGGATTGTAGGAGGCTTCCAATAAAATTTTTAAAAAGGGGAAGGGAATTGTAATTGGAGCTTAAAGGAAGCCAGGCAGGTCAGTAGGCAGGGAGCAAGGGGGAAAGTATTCCAAGCGTGAGGTTACAGCCAGAAAAAATGCCCAGAGCTGAGAGATGGAGAGTCTTGTTTGTGGAACAGCCTGGAAGGCCACTGTCACTGGATCAAAGAGTACAGGCATCAGGGAGTGAGGTGGAAGAAGACTGGAATGGTAGGAGGGTACTAAGGTATGAGGGACTCAATACCACACAGAGTACTTTGTATTTGTTCCTGGAGATGAGAGGGACACCGGAGTTTATTAAGTAAGGGTGCTGGTGGTGGTAGCAGTGGTGGTGTAGCTGCATGTGTGACACGCTCAGGTCTGCACCTCAGGAAAATCACTTTAGTGGCTGAATGGCAGATGGACTGGAGTGGGGAAGGGACTTGAGGCAGGCAGACCCACCAACAGGCTATTATAGTAGTCTAGGCCTGAGATGATGAGGGGTCTGCCCCAGAGTGGCAGCAGAATCAGAGGAGATGAGGGGGCATATATGAGGGAGATTGCAAAGGTGACAACAATAGGCCTTTGCAACAGATTGGATGTGGGGGAGTGAGAGACAGGGGGGTCCAGGATGACGCTTAGGTTGTGAACCTGAACGCCTAGAAGGATGACACCGCCCTCTTCAGTAAAAGGGAAGGTAGATGGGAAGGTGGGTCGTAAGGGTAAAGAGAATGAGTTCCGTTTTGGACATAATGAGTTTCAGATGTCTCCTGGATATCCAGATATCTAACTGGGGGAAAGCAAGGACAACATACAAAAAGATGCCTAAAAGGCAGCTGCAAATGCGGGACTGGAGGCCAGCAGAGAAACGGGGACAGGAAAGGCAGATCTGAGAATCATGAGCCTAGAGCTCACCAAGTGAAGTAGTCTATATAGAGGGAGAAGAGAAGAGGTCCCAGAACAGAACCCCCAGGGAAGGATACCTACCGTTACAGGGCATAATCTGAATCAGGGAAGCAGAAGTCAATCAGGTTCTGGTGGGGAGGGGTGCAGGGGTGGGTGGAAATAAGTCAGGGAAAATGCTGATCCTATCATACTTTTACACCTAGTAGTAGGAAAACTCGATAAAAACGTGTTTTTATTTTATTTCATTTATGACTATTTCTAAGAAGCAGTGTTGCACTATCCATAGGAAGTCCTGCCTCTGAGACTACAGGGAAATTAGTGAACCTCTCAGTGCCCCAGGGAACTCTCTCAGACTCCGAGTTTATAGATAAGCTACCCAGAGCTAGTTTCCACATCAGAGATAGAGGATCTATGTGTATACACACGTGAAATAATCAGCTTATGCAAAGTCTTTCATTTGTTATAACGTCTACTTTAAAATGCTAAATAAGGTCTAATTATAAAGCAATGTGTTCTACATGTAATCAATGAATATATCCTCTATAGGTTAAGCCTAAATGATGTAAGTGAATAGAGATTTGGGGCTTTTATGTTATTTATAGTTAGCCCAAACCTGTACACAGAAGACACACAACCATCAGTAAGCTTAATAAAAACATAAAAGACATAGAACTGGGTGGCAGAAATGGACTTTAACGACTAGTAACTATAATAATGGCAATACTAATATAATTATATAAAATATATAATTATAATTATATAAGATAATAGCTATAAGATGATAGATTTAGAGGAAAGAACCTCAGAAGGGAGCTAATCAAGCCCCTCCCCTTGAAGATAAGATAATGGAGGCCCAGGAAAGTTAAGTGATTTGCTAAAGGTCAGAAAGATAGTTAAGTATCAGAATTGAAACTTGAACCCGGGTCCTCCATAGAGCTAGAATTTATATAATACACTTAAGGCTTGGAAAGTATTTTACCTACTTTTTTTTTCAATTTTACTGTGAGATTGATGCTATCATGATCCCCATTTTACAGAAGAGGAATCTGAAGCTCATGGAGGCTAACCGATTTGCCCGAGCAGCTGGCTAACAAGTACCTGGGAAGGCAAACGAAGCCAGGTCTCGCTCTAAATCGAGCATCCTATCCATTACACCTCGCTGCCTCATACTCTGTCAAACAAGGTCCTGAAGTTTGTTATTGGGAAGAGATCCCAAGGCCAGCATCAGTGGTGTAATTACTGCTTCCCAACGTACAATAAAAGCAGATGATGTTTGTATTTGGCATATTTCAGTTTACAAAGTATTTTACGTAACGATATCGAGATGACAAATTAATTCTACATTAAAGGTACAGCATAGATAAGAGTTCTGTCATCCACACATTGCCTCCTCCCAATACTCCCCACTTTCTGGCCCATTTCTCAAGCCTTTCAGTGGTACCCAAAGGCACTGCTTTTAATCCTACCGATAATGCTATTGACAAAGGAGATTGCTGCCCTCCCTCCCCAATTAGAATTCTGTTATTCTTCATTTGATCCCTGTGTAGAGAAAGAGCAGATAAAGATTTTCAATTGCAAGACAACAAAAATGACTTCGGTGAAAATGACTGTATATTGCCGAAATGTCAGATTTTCCGTGAGGAAAGAAGAAATTCAGAAATATAAATTCAATCCATTTCAAGAATTTGAATTAAACAACATGAAAATGTTCCATGAGAATACCCAATCTAAAAGGAAGAGCATGCTCCCTAAAGGAAAACGCTTAAGGGCACAAATTAACACTGAGAAGGCCGAAAAGCTATCTGAAATTAGCTGGCTGACAAAAGGGAGTTAAATAACAAAATTTCTGATGTGGAAGAAAAAAGGGAAGAAGACAAATAAGAATAAGAAAACAATAAAATTAATTACTAAAAACTTTTCTATGTGTGCGTGTACATATAGAAAGAGAGAGGAAGAGGGAGAGAAGAGGAGGAAGGCAGAGAAAAAAGAAACCTATATATGCACATATGTTATATGGCATATATACTTTATAAGGAGCCTATATTACACACATGTGGTACGTAAATATACATACGCACATAGTATACATATATTTATTTATATTTGTGTGTACACATATCTTATTTATCCACACCAATAATAATTAAAAATTACAACAGTCACTGAGATCACTATTTATTTTGGAGAATGTATAAAGCTTTGAAGAGGTGCCTAATAGCCAGAAGAAGAGAAAGGGGTGCCTAGCTTTTTAAAAACAAAGAAAAAAAGTATTTCCCTGAAAATGACCAATCTATTAATTTAAGTGGGGTGGGGGTGAGGATCTAAAGTAATTCATTTTAAATAATAATTTATAAATACCTTGATAGCTAAGAATGGGTCAATAAAATATTACCATTATAAAAAACAAGTTCTAAGAGAGTAAGCTCTTTTACCCCCATTAGAGAATGATGGGCTTGAAAGCAGTAATTAATATTTAACTGTATGGTGAAAGGCAGGCCTTGGAGTCAGGAAGAACTGGTTCAAGTCCTGCCCGGGACACCTAGCAGCTGTGCAAACCCCTCTTAGTACCTCAAAGCACTTCTCTAAGACCCCAGAATTACCAATGGGCCTCAGGAGAAAGAGGAGTTAGTTCCGCAAACCAATGAAATCACAGGTCTCAAGATAAAAAAAATCAATTGGACCACAGTACTTTGGGCTGGGTGTGTGTCTATTCTCTTGGACCTTCTGCTACATTCTAGTCTCCCCCTCACTCTCCTTTATAATGCACTGTTTCCAATCCAGTTGTCTGTTTTTTCTCCAGTTTACCAGGACTCTGGGTTCGGATCCGAGCTAAATGTGAACAACTCTCACCTCTGCCAAATGTCAGGTTGTGCCCAGTGTTTTCATCATTCCCCTGTGAGGTGATACAAGGGCTATTATTCCCAATTTTCAAAGGAAGGAACTGTGTGTGTGTGTCTGGCACAAAGCCCCTTGCCCCAGGGTTATGGGCATCACTAGAAAGTGGCAGACTGGGCCTGGAACCAGGGTTAGCTGACTGTCAAAAGGGGTTGGGAGGGGTGGGGATGGTAAAGTTCCTTCAAAGAGGCCTGGAGAAGGCAGCAGGAAGTAAGGGGGTTTGTGAAGCTCTTTATGTAGCAGCTCTAAAAATCAGCTCATACTTGGGAAATCTCCAAAAAAGCTGTCAACCACAGTTATCACTGTTATTAAATAAGTTGATATGCTTTTATGTTTTTTTTTAATTTTTACACTGGCCTGTAACTATTAGGAGAGTAATTTTTACAACAAAATCTACTGTTTCTCACTAAGAGAGGGACTTGGGGCAAAACATTAAAACTCCACGGGCCTCAGTTTCCTCATTTGTTAACTATAGGGAGTTGTACTCAGTCATCTCTAGGGGTCCCTTCCACTTCTGAATTTAAAATTCCATGAACTGCCTATTTCCAAACAGAAGACCGAAACCTTCCTTCCTTTCTCAAAGGAATGTCCATATTGCTATGATGTTGAATAGAAGGAAGGGCCCATTTTACTTGTGGCTGTGACACTCTTACTCTCAAACAGCCCAAAGGCTCTCTCAACTGGGGTACATTTCTGTTTGGGTAGTCTTTAGTCTTCTATACTCTCACTCTAACTGGTTCTGCATCCTAATCCTTTGTTTCCACTATTCTCAAAACCACTGCATTCATTTACCTCTCTCCTCCCTTATTCCCTTGGATTCCATTTTTATGGCCTTCTTTTCTCAATCTAGAATAATCCAAATTTAATTACTCTTCCCTCACTCCACTGCAACAACCCCAAATGGCCAAAAGAAAAAGACTTTGGCCTCAAGTTTTCTAAATTGGGAAGGGAGGAGAGGAGAGAGAAAAAGAAGGGGGGCAGCAGGGAATCCATCTTATCTTCTCACACACCACTTCACTCCCCTTCCCTCCTCCCTCCTAACTCCCTTACCCTATCTGCCTCTGCCATCTCTTCCCAGAAAAAAGACTGATAAAGGATAAGGAAAATTTAAGGGACATGTAATGACAGAAACTAGTTGGCTGAATTTACAAAGACCTATTTTCATTTTATATGCAGGAAAAATGGTAAAAAGAATGACAAGGAAGTCCCAGAACCTTCTGTCCCAGACCATTAGGCCACCTCTTGAAACTGTGGACAGATGCTTCCCCAAAGCATTATTTTTCTGTGATTTTTCAATGATCTTCCAGAAGGAAAATTCCTAAAACTCCATACCTTCCCCTTGCCCCCTCCCCCTCCCAAAAAAACCCCCAATAACAGCAACAGAAACAAAATGTAGCAAAAGACTAGAGAAAATAGGCAATTTTCCTGTTAATTCAAATTAAAACTCCAGCATCATTTGAAGTAGCCTTACTATCAGACGAATGCGGACTACAGCACACACTTCAATTTGTATGTAAACAGAGCTTTAGTCCTGTCCTCTAGCATGAATCTATACTTCTAAGAGCATTCAATCTGGAAGGAGAAGGAGGAAAGAAAACAATCTTTTCTTGTCTTAGTAATCCATATACAGTAAATCCAAAAATTCCTCAGACCCAAGTTTAGAATTGATGTCCGAAACTCTGGCTCAAGCTTTACTTTGGCTGAGTTAATAAAATAATTACTTTTTTGAAAGTCTAAATTTTAATCATCATGAAAGATCCCAAATTTTACCACTCTATATATTAATGTTCACACATCTGGTAGATAGCCCCCCCCCCCCAAAAAAAAGGACATGAATTCAGAGAGTATTAAAATATTTTTATATGAATGCTATTAACACACTACTCAGTTAGCAAACACATCACAGGTCATCTATTTCCAAAGTCACTGTACCTGTCTGGGTCTTAGTTTCTTTATCTATAATATGAGGACAAAGACCAACAACCTTTCCAACCCCAAAATCCTACTTCAGAGTTTCTGTGACACTGGTAGTTCGATCTCTTTGGTTATCTCTCATTTATTTCTGCTGAAATTACACAGACTTCCATTTGTGGAATAGATTCCCCAGCTAGATGTCATTTATGATCCGGTCTTTTATATATTCAACTACTTCCACTTAGGGCAGCTAGGTGGCGCAGTGGATAGTGCCAGTCCTGAGGTCTGATCCTGAGTTCAAATCTGCCCTCAGACACTTAGTAGCTGTGTGACCCTGGGAAAGTCACTTAATTCTGTTTGCCTCAGTTTCTTCATCTGTACAATAAGGTGGAGAAGGAAACGGCAAACCACTCCAGTATCTCTGCCAAGAAAACCCCAAATGGGGTCACAAAAGTCAGACATGTCTGAAAATGACTGAACGACTTCCACCTGGAAGGTAAAGATGTCTCTTGAAGGGTATGAAGCTATTATGATGGCTATGTGCTTCCACAAAGACATTTTTTTCCTGTTAGTTCTTAATAATAGAAGCCACACTAGCCCAAAGCTGTAAAGGTCTGGGCATCTTCATTTTTATGCAGTACACGCTCCATGCTGAGGGGCTGGCTATGTGTCCCCGACAGTAGCTTGTCTTACTGTCTTTGATAAACGCTCGTGATTTTTGTGCCTTTTTATCTTTGCTCTTGTCTGAGAAAAAGTTTTGTCTCATATTCCAAAATTGTTTCCAAAGTAACAAAAGACAAGAGAGCCTCGGTGTGTCTCAAGATCAGCAGCATCTTTTTTCCACCCAGGGACTGCGAGATACCAGCCTGAGGCTTCTGTGCCTCTGTTCAGCACCACTTTAGTGAGCTCACTGCCCTCTAGAAGTGGGGGGCCCTTGGTCTGGGCCTGTCCTCATTCCTCCAAAGCCTTGGAAGCCACAAGTCCAAAAGCTGGGCAGAAGAGAGGGAGGGAAGGGAGCAGGTTCTCCCCTCATCACTTTTGCCTCACAGCCTCTTTGAAAAGAAGATGCCCTAATCCCCACAGTCTGGCGAGGACCAATGATGTTCCATACATTCTCCAAGACTCTCCAAGGCAGTTTATAGCTGTAGGAACCCCAAAGCAGCTTCTTTTAAGTATTTGGGTGGAAGGAGGCGGTGTCAGGGCCTACATCAGGGGTGGAGAACCTGCAGCCTCAAGGCCACTTATGGCCTTCTGGGTCTCTGGATGCAGCCTTTTGACTGGGTCCAAGTTTTACAGAACAAATCCTTTTATTAAGGGGATTTGTTCTGTGAGGCTGTGAGGTTTGAATTCAAAGGGCCACACTTGAGGACCTAGGGGGCCACACTCCTCACCCCCAGCCTAGACTGATGGACAGCTTCTATCTCAGAACAAAGGGTTAAATCTTGGTCACAAGGGGGCCCTTGTCACACACAATGACAAAAAATGGTGCCATGAACCCCTGTCCTAACTCACCCTCACCACACTGAACATAGACAGCCCTCTTTCGTCTTACAGCCATTTAAAATGATTCTTATGCCCCCACAGTGGCGCTCCTGGAGTTGGGCCCTTGTTTACATGCTCTATCCTGGGGATCACACTTAAGTTACAGTGCCCTTCCTGGACCAAGGGGCCTTTAAGGACCAGGTAAGTCAAGGAAGGAAACGGGCTAGGAAATCTACCCAAAAGAAAGGTCAATAAAAAGCAACTGGCCAACATACATGACCGATTATATTTGGTTAAGTAACCACGTAATTTCCATGAAGAAAAAAAGGGGAAAAAAACAACATAACTAGAATGCAAGTAAATTTCTTTCTTTTTTTTTTTTTTTGCTTTATGCCAATAGGAAGAGCACCTTAATTACCTGAATTTTACAGTATGTCTACATTTACATTTTATGAGCTATTCTGAAATCTGCCCTGTTTAATAATCTGTGTCGTCAAGAAAACACTTTAAAGTGTCTCTCACAATTAAACCCATCCACAACCTTATATAAATCAAAATTTTGCTACCATATCAAAATGTTACACTGGGACTGTATAACATTGCCCACATCCTCATTACATGCTACACTAATTACTACCAGCAGATTCAGAATTTTCTGCACATTAGAGGCTTTTAGAGGAGCTATAAAAAATTTCAGGCACCATTAATTTAAATTTGTATTGAAATTTCCTTTTGACAGATGGCCAAAAATTACTTATTATTTAGAGTACCAGAGCTGCCTGTTTGCACATTAGAAGAGGAAAGGGAAAAATTAAAAGCAAGAAGGAAATTTATGTCACGTTCATTACCTGTTAAATGTTAAGGAGCATTATCCTGCATGAATAAATTATTTCATACAAGCACACAGACTCCAGCTGCTGGCAACTGGCACGTTCTGGCTGATAAAAACCATCTCAAGTCACACTGCAGACAATCATAAAAAGCCCCTCTTAACCAGGAGCCACTTAAGGGAGGACAGATCGATAGAACAAGTGACTAACTGCTACCCTGGGCATCACTGAAAACATTTAAGGAAATTAGCAAACTATTTCACCTTGCAAAGCTGGCAGCTAGCCCTAAATGCTGACACAATCCAACTCAGGATTTGATAATAGGGTAAAAAATATCTATTCATAACTATCGTTTCATAATAAATCAGTACAGAATCTTCATACCTTTCTTTTCTTGCCCCTAGCTACAGAGATACTCACTCCCAGACTCACCCCCAAATGATTATGGATGATTTCAAAATAGCCACCACTCCTCTTTGAGGAAATATAAAATGGAATTGACACATAATATGTGCATTGGAATAGAGCCATTTCTATGGCCTTCTGGAAGTGGGGTAGGATAAGAGCCTGGTGTTTAGTTCACTAACCTGCCTAAAGGGTATATATTTATCATATGAAAACAGGGCAGGTTTTCACCATAACTTCAGAATAATCAGACAGGAATTTTTTCAGGGTCTCTTTCAGTTTATCCTGATTCTGTAGCTACAAATACTTATTATTTGATAAGCATATGGGTAAGTTATATTTCATATATTTTGCTCAAAAATGGTTTGGAATCTTGCTTAAAAATCAATGAAAAAGCATTTAACACATGATATCTACTATGTACCCAGAATTGTTCCGTGATACAAAGATAAAAGTTCATGCATCATACCATAAAAAGCTATACCTGAAGAACTCATTATGTGAACTTTGTGTCTCCAATGATAAATTATGACATTTAGATAGGTATATAAATCATTTAAATTACAAATGTTTTTACAAGGTTAGAATGGTTTATAGTCAACTTTTTTTTTTTTTTACATTGAGGACTTAGGAAAAAACTGAATTTCTTTTTCAAGAGAAAGGGCAAGAAATTAAATTGCTGTCCAAAGTGTACATAATGGGTGGCCTGAGTGGAATATTGTATTTTTCATGAAGATTACTCTGAAACCTTAAATTCTTTGAGGGATGGAGGAAAGGAAGGCGGAGAGAAGGGATAAACAAGTCAAGTGACAACATCTGCATCATGATGAAGACTTAAAAAAAATTTTTCCTCTTGGTGCTGGGTAATGTTGACCTTCAACAAGACCCAAACAGTTTTCACATTTTGCTGCTATCCTGTGCTGCTGTGTGTGTGTGTGTGTGTGTGTGTGTGTGTGTGTGTGTGTGTGTGTGTGTGTAAAAGATTCAAACAGTTCTCAGAATATTCTCACATTTCCCCAAAATAAGGAAAGTCCAATATATATCTTTCCTGTTCTATGCTTTGTCTACAAAGATCCTCTTAGATTAAATGCTTCAGACTCTGCCCACAATAACTCTAAAAGGCAGTCATTAAGTTTTTGCATAAAAAACTTCTATGACAAGAGAATTTTTTTAGAAATCAATCTGGTTCCCACATTATGAAAATGATGTGCATTTCCATATGTATGAATTACTTTAACAAATTTTTTTATTCATTTATTGATACTCTCTAAATCAAGGATTCTACTATTCATCTTTTATACTGAAAGCTAACCCTAGAATAAGGGACAGAATATAGCTCTCCAGATGCAGTACATATTCCTATGTCCTATCTGATAAATTTGTCCTGATAGAGAAATGAAAAAGAACTCACAAATCTCAGCCACCAAGCCCTAAAATTACTCCAGCGACTGATTTTTTTTAAAGTACTATCAACTTCCAAAATATTCTTCAAACTTAAAAGATTCTCTCATTAAAGTTAAAAAAAATTAATGAAGCTTTCAAAATTTTTAAGATAAGATTTTTCCTCCAATTGATTTTAATATTAGTTAAGCTAAACTCAATTCAAGGCTTTTCCTACACTGACTGTGATTTCAGCTATAACAAAAAGCATTCAGAATATTGTTAAAGAAATTTATTCCTCCCAAGAAATGAAGTCTTACCTTGATGGAGTCTCTGTCTACGTGCAAAACAGCAGCCACCGAGCAGAGTAAGTGGTGGGAGAAGGAAAAAAAGAAATATACTCGTTAGTTTACACAAAATCATACATTTATCACACTTGATCTCTATTAAATAATAAATTGCAGAGATGTTAACTTTGCTATGAAGTTAATAATTAATATTGTTCAACCATTTATACAGTCTAAGTCAACCTTCTCTACTTTTTCAGAATGACTAAAATTAGGTATTAGTATTACTTGCTATCTCCACAGAACTTTCTACCTATAAAATGGCTCATAATCCTTTCTGCTGTGACCGTATCATTAAAGTAGGCTGATAAAAAAACTTTCAGCTTCAGAACTAGGAAACTGAAGCTCAGAGTGAAGAAAATCTTTTACCCAAGGTCACCGACTCACACCAAAGACAGACATTAGTCACATTTTTATAAAACTCCAATTTTTTCCAAAAGCCTGAATCACAACAACCTTATAACGTAAGTAGTACTAGTGTTATTATATCTATTTTACGGATGAGGAAACTGAGGCTCCGAGAGAAATGAAGTGACTTGGCCCACAAATCACATGGGTAGTAAATGTCTGAGGTTGAATTTGAACCCAGGTCCACCTGACTTCAAGTCCAGCATTCTATCCAATAGCTGCTTCAGCCATGCTGCTTCAGAACCAGGTCTAGATATTATGAGATTTTATTATAAAATACACTTTTTTAAAATCTTTTTAATCACACTGCTAGTGAAATAAACTCCCACAATTAAACATTTGTGGGATGTTGCCAAGGAGACTTCCATCTATCTTCCTGCCATTAACTAATAAAAATGATTATAAAGCATGCTGCAAATACAAATTGGTATTAAAAATGTCTACTAATTATAGTCTATCTTCACTGGAGGTTTAAAAAAATCTAGCACAGCATAATTAAATGTTTTGGCAACTTTTTTTTTTCCCCATCGGGCAATGTGAGAGGGGTCCTGTGCCTGAGATTTCACCAATGAGGAGGACTCTATACGAGGCTCACTCCTCCAAGGCCTATCAGCCACTCACATGTGAGAGGTTAAGCTGCTGATTGGATCTTATTCATTTGATAGGCATCTCACTTTGTAGTTTTAAGAGTTGCCTAGGACACTAAGTGGTTAAATAACGTGTCCCAGGATCATACAACTAGTGAAACTAATAAATTATTAATATCAGACCATCATCAATAAAAAGAAAACGAATTCCTTGCCATTGAAGGGTAGATTAACTCTTTCAGAGCACAGAGGTACCATATTGTTAATGTATCTCCCAGTAATGGGCTAGAATCTCCTTGTTTGGGATATGATCTAACCCAGTAAAAGAGTGAATACTGGCATTCAAAACCCATGCCCAGTCTTATGATAACTAAGCTTGACAATCCTACAAAATTTCTCACCTCTTTGGTGATCGTTGTCATGGTGCTTCTTTTCATCTTTAATTGGAAGGTGAGACTGCCCGCCCAGGGCACTGGAGAGCGCCAAGAGGCCAGCACTGCTACCAATCGGTGGGATGGCAGGTGGTTGAAGACCCGATGGGTGTGGAGTGAGAGGCACCGGCAGACCATGTCCATGTGATAAATGCTGGGCCTGGAGTTGTTGCTGCTGTGAGAAATTAAACATAGATATTGAACTTGTTCCAAAAGCTGGCATGTAGGGAAGGGAGGGGTGAGATGGAGAAGAAAAGGAACAGGCCCAAACCAGTACCCAGGATGGAGAAGGGGCAGCTTACTGATAAAATCTCCAATACCCATCTGTACAAAAATGGAGACAGAGGAAGAATATTCAACACTATCTTAAATAGAGGTTTAGGGTGTCATACACACAAGGTCTTGCAGGGCATAATTAGGTTTTTAAAAAACAGGAATTAACTGAACAACTCATAGCAACCTAAGTTCAGAGAGATTTCTTTCACAAAGTGTTTACGTTTTATACTTAAAAACAAAACCTTGGTATCATACATTTCTAATCAAAACATATACGTGAGTAACTATTAAAGCAGTTATGTTGAACAAAAAAAAAGCCGAAAATTGAGAAAATTAGTGCTAAACAGTTCTCCCAGAACCACTGCACAGCATGCAGTGAGAGTTAATTTGAAAGAGAAAACCTGAATTAACAACCCAGAAAAGGAAACTGGTTGCAGCAACCGTTTTAAGCCCTTTAAGTGTCCTCAGCGGTACTTGAGCAAATTACTAAAGAAAATCTAATGTAGCAAGGCTTGGGTCCTCCTGTAGGCTTGCTCAATAATGCTGAAATAATTGGGCACTCTGTGCACGTTTAGTGATGCTCGAATGAAAAGCGAGAGGCCTGCCCTTGTACTCGTCTCTAGCTGCTGACTCTGTGTTGTGACAGGTTTATTTGAGTGGGACTGTGATGCATGCACCAGTAACTGCGCTGACAAGAGTCTAAAGTCATTTTTACCAGTACACTGGCAACACATAGAGAAAGCCCTTGAGAGGTTCGAATTGGAGTGCTTGACCTCAACCAAGGCCGCATCCAGCTCTGCGATACTAACCATTGTGGGGTGGCCGGTTTGTTGTAGCTATTGAATGGGAAAGAGGGGGAAAAAAAGGAAGAGGCAGGAGGATGTTATGTTAAATATCTCTCTCGACGTGGATCCGTTCAACTTACAAACTTACTGAGCAATATTCTGTGAACAAGTGTTCAGTAGTTGTCAGATTAACTTTTTAAGCAGGTGAAAAATCAGTTATTCCTTTTTAAATAAACCACTTTTCAAGTCTGCTTTATAATAGTCCAAAAGACTCTATTATTTTCTCCTCCCAAATATGGTTTTATAAAATAGGTTTTAAAAGAATCAATTCTGGTAAGAACCTGTTCTGGTAAGAAATGTCTTTAAATGCTTCTTTTTGGATTTAGCCCCAAAGCTGGAGAGTTTTGAGAAAAATGCTTCCTCTTCTCCCTATCCCCCATAAAAACCCCGAAACGCAATTCTCTCCTCACCAGGATATTTCTTTGTCTCTTCCCATTCTCTATTGTGTATTATTTTTTACCATAAATGTCAAAGTGCAACATTAGTTATTTCCTCCTATGACTTCCCATGTATTTGTTGGGTATTTGAATATATGGCAACACAAAAAAAAAAAAACTTAAGGGAAACTACTTCGAAGGACATATTCACTTAAAAGAAATAAAGCGATTACCCAGATAGTTAAATCCCTCATTACTCTCCTCCACTACTACCACCCCAACTTGCTTTCATGTTAATTAAGGGGGTATTTCAACCAACTGAGTTTTTGGTCCGAATTATCTATATAATTGTGTCAAGTATTTATATTTTATATAGAATAAGGCTAAAGGTCTTATGTAGCAAACAATCATATTTTCAAAACTGGTGTATTTCGAAATGTACTAATATAGATCTTCTTCCACAGAATGAGCCTAAAATTATGTCTGTTATGGACCATTTATGTCAAAATCTATCTTCAGTTGAATATCCATATGGTTGCCTCCCTTTTGCTTGAAAAGTGAAAATCTAGCAAAAATTCATCATATCCTCAGAGTGCTTCACATTTTACCCATTGTGTCAAGGGCACAAAATAATCTCATCTTTCCATGCAGCTGGGGACTTTTGAAAAGACTGAAAAAACATCCCTAATCTATCCATGGCCAAGAGATATCTCCCGGGATTCACACTCCTTTCCACCTTTCCACTTCAAAATAGCTGTCTCTACTGGAAGGCTAATACCTTGACCTGTGCATCTGGATCCTATCCCTGGCTCTTCCTCCTGAATAGCATGGTTTCATTCATCCTCTCCTCCTCCCTTCCCCAGTTTCCCAAGCATTTTATTCAAAATTTATAATTCACTTACTTAAAGAAAGACTTAAAAAGCAGCATTCCTATATCCTGAAATAAAGTCCAGTTGACCCAGTGGTGCCTTTTCTAGCTTCCAGCAACTTACTTCTCTCCTTTGGACTGCCAAACTTCTGGGTGAAAAGGCAACCTATTCTACAGCCACTGCCTATCACCTGATTCCTTCCTAATCCCTTGAAAACTCCCCTCGCTAATCAATTTCTAACTGTCCTATATCAAACTACTTCCTAGTGTCCAAATCTGATGACCTTTCCTCAGTACTAATCCTCTTCGACTTCTAGGAACCCAAATACGAACACCTTCCTTAAATAAAGAGCTCACTTCCCCAGCTTCCAGAGGCATTCTACTATTTTCAGGTCTGCAACCTCAGTTTTCTTCTGCACCCCTCTGGAGATGACTCACTTCTCTGATTTGCAGCCCTAGGTCTACTCTCTGGTCTCACATTCCCAGAAGACTCATAAACAAACAGTTATCAAGCACCCCCAAATCAAAGCTAAATTATGACTAATTATTAACGGACATTTATATAGCATTTTAAAAGCATGCAAAGCAGTCTCCATGCATTAGCTCATTTGACCCTCAAAGACTCCTTAACTAGAAGTCATAGGATCTAAATGGTGGCTCTGCCTAAGGCTGTGAGACCTCAGGCAAATCACTTAACCCTTCGGAGCCTCAGTTTTCTGGCCAATAAAACGAGGGGATTAGAATAAATCGCCCATTAAGTCCTTTCCCTTGCCAGCTCTTTAACTGTCTGATTCCTTAGGAATCCCATTTTACAGACAAGGAAATTGAAGCTCAGAGACATCAAGTACTTTGTAGAAGGTGAGATTCCAACCAGGTCCTAGATTCTTTTAACCAAGGCACACTGGTTCTCAAGCTGAACTCATCACTCCCACTACCTCAAAACCTGGCTTGTGATTATATTTTTAATCAAAGGAAGCCACATGATAGAGTGAAAAGCGCACCATACTGGGAACCCTGTGACCACTGCTCCACTCCCAACTCTGCATCTAATTAGCTTCATAGCCTGACTCTTCATTTAAATAAAAAGATTGTCTTAGAAGTCCGCCCTCTAAGGACTCCTGCCATCCTCTCCATTCTATGAGTGTATTATCATTCTTTCAGTCTTTCAAATTTGACACCTCAGCCTTCACGGCTTATGTATCCTTCTCTACTGCCTCCCACGTGTGTACATATATGTTTGTGCAGGATATCGGGGTGGGGAACCTGCGGCCTCCAGGTCCTCAAGGGCGGCCAGGCTCCCCACCGCTGTTGTGGCAGACAGGTAGATTTGGGTGGATGATAGAAGAAAAGCTGCTCGAAGGTTCCAGCTACCCAAAAGTGTAACGGGTTAGGAAGGCAGGTTCCCACCCTCACCACGGGTCTTCCAGCACGGGCTGAATCATCGCTTTTGGTGATGCTGTAGAAGGGGTTCCTGTACAGGTATGTTGATCCGGACAAGTAATCTTTTGAGTCCCTTCCAAAGCTGACATCGCGGGATTCAATTTTGACTTAAAATTTTATGAAATATGAATAGTTCTGAATTTTTCCCATACCATTATACTAAGTTTATTGACTGAGATAATGTACTTCAAATAAGAGAGGGAAAAATGCCAGGAAGCAATTATACATATGGTAGTCTATGTCTGTGTGACTATTAACATGCATGTGTATGTGTTTATATATACATATTTCTAGATTTATACATGCCCAAGTACATGAGCACATATACACACATCCTCTCTCCATTTCTATACATATATTGTTGTTCAGTCATTTCAGTTATTTCTAACTCTTCATGACCCTACTTTTGGGGTTTTCCTGGCAAAAATAGTAGAGTGGTTTTTTATTTCCTTCTCTACCTCATTTTACAGATGAAGACACTGAGGCAAGCAAGGTTAAGTAACTTGCCCAGGGTCGCACACCTAGTAAGTGTCTGAGGTTGCATTTGAACTCAAGTCTTAGAGGACGCTAGGCCTTATTATGTTCCATCCACTGCACCACCTAGCTGCCGTGTGTGTGTGGGGGGGCGGCGGCGGCGGCGAGTTGTGTGTATACACACACTCATACATACCGCTACTTTGCAAAATGATTTGGAAAATAGAGCTTGGCAAATCTCAGAAAAATTTTTTTTATTTTAATAGGTTCTTGTTTTTTTTAATCTTAGTTACAACATGTAATATGTGCAGTATGTGAGAACCAAGCCATCCCACCAAAATCAACTAATTTGAGTATTCCCCCCCCAAAAAAAAACTCCTAGAAAATAAAGTAGACATTATATGAAGTTGAAGCTTAATAATAAAGATAGTTAAAAGTTAGTAATCCAAAGCTATAGAATAAAAGTAAATTGACAGCTTTTAAGTCAGATACATTTAACATTTTAACATTAATAAAATAGAACATACTATTATTTTGTAGACACATTAGAAGTCATGAATGTCACCCTTAAATGTTTTCACCTTGCAACATACATCGGCACATGTAATATTTACAACAAATGAACGATTCCTGATAGCTCAAACAGTTGGTTAAAAGACACCTTTTGCAGAGACAACATATTGTTAATTGGCACATAAAAGCAGCTAACCATGCCCAAGGCCTACTTTTTAAAAGCATTTAGAGTGATCAATTTTAAAACATTCAAAAACAAACCCAGTAAAAAACAAAAATAAAGACTCAAGAACATCGAGCAAGGCAATGATAAACCACAAATCCAGAGACCATGGTGAAGCATCCTACACACTCCCAGACAAGAGAGGTGATGCACACGATGGTGTATACATTTTTGGACCTGGCTAAAGAGGGCATTTGTTTTGCTTGACTGTTTTTCTTTACCAGCAAGGAATAATTAAAGTGCTTAATCATTAAAAGAAATTAATTTAAAAATTTTACAAATAACATGAACCAAAAAAAAAAACACTTTAAGAGTTTCCTAGTCAAAAGCATTCCACTTAATGTCTATTTTCTTGGAAAAGAATCAAATTTATCCAAGATGTTTTACAATCAGCTTTGAATCGGAGCTGCTCACACTTTCTCCCCATACTAATGTGAAAGCCCAAGGCCATTATTCTGATAGCCTTCACACTCTCCTCTAACCTATAGCCATTTCAAATGTTAATTATGGACCAATTAACCTTCAGTGATCTACTACTTTATCAAATCTTTACACTTTACCTAGACAAATGTAAAATGTAAATGAAAGAAATGTAAAACTTACTGTATTTTATGGAGCAAAGAAATGCATATAAATAGACCATAGTAACTCAAAAGGCTAATAAAAATAATTTAAGATAAAACAGCCCCTTAGATAATGATAAACAAGAATATTAGGGACAGAGAGGTGTAATATCAATTAAGCTGGGTGTCTCTGATTGAGTCTTATTAGGTGCTAAACCCCAGGCTCAAACCTGGGTCTACTAGGTACTAAGCCTATGTGGGCATGAAGCCCTCAAGGTCCTAAGGGGAGTTGCTAAGACCAGAGCCAAAAGTAGGAGCCTGAGTTCTGGTTGCTCAGATGACATTTGATGACGGCTAAAGAGTGTATAAAAAGAGAGAACAGAGCTATTTGCGAAGATCTCTCACTCTCACCTTGGCGGAGTGCTGATGTGGAGACTCTAGGCAGCTGTAATTAAGAGCCCTCCAGCTTGTAAACCCAGATGTTGGGACTCTGTTAAACCCTGGTAACTATACATTGAGATTTGAATCAGACAAGGTCTGTCTGTTGATGTTTGTAATTTGTTTGCATTTTCTCTGAAGTTCAGGGTGCTGGATTTTTTCCCCTGAACTAAGTGAATGATATTTGTATGCTGGATTAAAGTAAGATTGTTAACCCCTTAACGTTGCTTTCCTTAGTAAAGCAGATCAAAAGAACCTGTGTTGGCAGCCTTCTGTGTTCGGGTTGTTGGTGGGTCTTACACCCCTTCAGCAGCCGCTGGCAGACTGTTGCAACAAGGGGACAGAAGGAATAGAAAGGCAGTGAAAAGGAAGAAATCGAAGCAAAGAAGCATAAAAAAGGTACAATGGAGGACATATGGACACGGTCTATTTCGATTACCAAAAAGAAAAACAAATTGAATATTAAGAGAAATAGGCTCAAACAATCATAAGGGACAGAGGTCTTTGTCCAGGAAAATACTTCTCATGAATGAGAATTCTTACTTTCAGTGTCAGACACAAGGCTGCCTAAGCCAACTGGCACAATTACCAGGCTTGTCGTTCCTTCCTCAGCTGAATAATTTCATTAAACTCTTCTGCCCCAAACCACACCACAAAAACTCCCTTTCTTTTTTTCCTTATAATCTCTATGTACTATTTAGTCAGCTAAGGAATGTCAAAATGAACTGTACTAAGATGTACAACAGCCACTCAATTAAAATGATTAATCTAATACTGATAAAATAGTCGGTAATTATTTTTTGAAAGTCCAGTACAGTGGAGATAACAAACCTAGTTTAAAACCTCCCACTGGATTCTCTTTTAACTAAGAATTATTTCCCTTAAGTTGTTTCAAGTTTGAGAAAAAGGGAATGATGTCTTGTGAGATGCTGGGCTTCCATCACCAAGAAATGTCAATGAGTGGTGCAGTGGAGACAACCATTTGGATTCAGAGGGCCTGAGTTCAAATGATGACTCCAATATTTATTACCTGTGGGAAGCTGCTTAACTTCTCTAGGAAGCTTTTCTTTAAGTATAACATATTAATTTGGGGGATTGGACTCCATGACCTTTAGAGTTCTGAATCTACAAGTCTATTAAGAAATGGAGGAAACTGAAGCCTATAGAGGTGAAATGGAATTGAAATGGCCTACCAAATGCCACCCACCTAACCTTTCGCAATGGCAACAAAGGTAAAGGAAACAGAAACACATGCAAATAAGACTGTAAGAGGTTTGGAAAATACAGTAAAAAAAAAATTTTAATTCTACCAATTCAGAATCTATAGTAATAGGAACTGGATATTCAAAGTTTACCTTTGCCATATGTAATACAAACATAGATACACCCATATATAAAGGTTTTCCCAAGTGAAAGTATAAATTGAATCTAAAGGGCATATTTATCCTACTTAGCATATCTTAAAGAATTCTGACACCTTAATTTTGTTGTGAGAATGAATATTGCTAATTATAAATAATTTATATTTATAAATAATCATTCTAATGACCAGATAACAGATTTTTAAAAAATCATATGCAGATTTGTAAGTGGGAAAATAAGTTCAATTATTCTATTTTCCCTTTCAGTAACTAGTATCTTCCATTATAAAGAAATTCAACCTGCTTAATTTTTAACAATATGATTAATTTCAGGCAGATCTTACCTGACTTCCCTGAAATCAATCAATCAAACAACCTTTATTAAATACCTGCACCAGGCACTATACTAAGCGCTGCAGCTACAAAAAGAAGCAGAAGACAGTCACTGTCCTTAGGAATTTAAATCTAATGGAGGAGGCAACAGGCAAACAAATATATACAAAGCAGGCTGTTCACAATAGAAAGGAAATAATTAACAGAGAGAAGGCACTGGAAAGGAGTTGGAGAAGGCTTCCTTGTAAAATACAGGGTTTTAGTTGAGAGTTAAGGTGAGAAGGGAGGTCACTAGGCCAAGTGGAAGAGGAAGAACATTCCAGGTATGGGAGACAGAGAAAATGCCAGAAGTCAGGAAATGAAGTATCTTGTTCATTGAACTGCTTTGACCGAAGGTCAATGTCACTGTACTGAAGGGTATGTGTAAGGAGTAAGGTGTAAGAAGACTAGATTAAGAAGCACTTTGAATGCCAAACAGAGCATTCTGTATTTGATTACGAAGGGCTTTGAATGCCAAACAGAGCATTCTGTATTTGATTCTGGAGGCAATAGGGAGCCACTGAAGATTACTAATGGTGTGGGAAGATGAAAAGAGACAAGATCAATTGGACCTGCCCTTTAGGAAGCTTACTTTCAGTGGCTGAATGGATAATGGATAGCGGGGAGGGTTCTGAGGCAGACCCAAAGCAGGCTATTGTCATAATCCAGGTGTAGTGATGAGGGCCTGCACCAGAGCAGAAGAGCCTTGTGCCTAAACTGTGCCAGCTCTATCCATCGCCCCTCACCACTCACCCCACCCCCACCATGGAATAATGATAATGTCAGCTCTGTCATTGTTCCTAGAAAGGACAGATCAGTCTATGGCCCCATTACCATCCTTATAACTTTCCAGACCACAGCTGCCCTTCCCAGGCCACTACTCTCCTATGAATGATGTCTCCCCATTAGAATGTAGGCAGGCTCTTGAGTACAGTGAATGCCTTCGCTTTTCTATTTGACCTCCAGGGCTTAGCACAGTTTTTGGCACATAGTCACCACTTAATAAATGCTTTTTAAATTAAAAAAACAAACAAACTTTCAGTGGCTCCATGTGCCTATCAAATATAATGCAAATTCCTTAGCCTAGCACTGAAGGACATCTACAGCCAGGCTCCAAATTACCTTTCTATAGTCTTTCTGACTTGTTCCATGAACCAAGCGTTCAAGCCAAACTCTTTACCTTATCTGACATCACATTTTACACATTCTAGTGAGTATATGGGGCATACTTAATAGTGAACAAGCATTTACTAAGTCTAAAAGCTATCTTCTGCAAAAGACCTTTTTCCGTGGTCTTCCATGCTGCTAGCACCTTCCCCTCAGAGATTATCTCAGCCCATAACTTGTCCCCACTTAGTTATTTACATATCATCTCCATTAGAAGGTGACCTCCCTGAGGGACTGAGTAGAAATTTTTGTACTTTACCCCTCACACCTCTTAAGTCTGTGGTAGAACATTATAGGCTGTGTGTTACCTAGACTGGTCAGAACAAACAGATACAAGTCCTCAGCTTTGGAAGCTGGGGTTGTAAAGGCACTAAACTACAAAGAGGTCTAAGAGATTGATGCCTTAGACAAAGATTAGGCCACAGACACTTCTGGGGTCAAATTCTGACATTTTGTAATTCTATGAATGAACAAGATCTCTAGTAGAAATAATTTGTTAACAATTACTTCAAATTACTATGTATACAGTAGGAAAAAAAAAAAACTTGTCTTCCCCAAACGAATGTGAGCTCCTCTAGAGTGGAGCTTGTTTCTTTTTGTTTGTCTGTTTTTGTACCCAAGGACCTGGCACTTACCAACATGAGTACTAAATGCCTGCCGATTGCCTCAACTTAACAAAACCATATATTTTTAATCAGAACACTCAATTCACACTTTTCACAAATTCTAATCAGCTTTGTCCCTTTGGTCTTAGAGCTAAAAGGGACCATAGGGGTCATCTACCCTAAATGTGCCATTTTCACAGATTCACAGTCTCAGAGTTGGCGGACATCAGAGGTTGCCTGGTCCAATCATGTATTTTTATGTCTCTCTCTAGTTGTTAAATGAATGGCCAACTAACCTCAGCTCCCATCATGGGGAACTCACTCACAACCTCATGAAAAGCAACCACATTTTAACTATTAGAAATTTTTTTCTAACATTGATCTGCAATCTGTCGCTTTTAAACTTCTACCTGTTAATTACCGTTAATTACTTCTCAGTTCTAGCCTCCGGGGCACAGTAGAATATGTCTACCTCCTCATTCCACAAGACGGCCATCGAATCCATGAAGACAGTCACTATGCCCTCTTAAAATCTTCCCTGGCACAAGCTGAACACTCCCAGGTTCTCCAACCTATTCTTCTATAGCATGGATTCTCATCATCCTGGTTGGCCTCCGGCAGTTTCACTACAGTGTGCCAACGTCCTTCCTAAAATGTAATGTGTAGAACTGAAGATAATATTCCAGATTTGGTCTTACCAAAGCAGAGTAAAGCACGACTCTCATCTCTCTCAGTAAGGGTACTATGCTTCTATTAACGCAGCTTAGGAAAGAAAGCATTAGCTTTTGGCTACTATCTACTGCTGTTAATTCATACTGAGTTTTTCATTTATTAAAAACCAGATCTTTTCCTACAAAAGCTGGTGTCTAGTCAAGCCTCCTCCTATGCCTGTACATTAATTTTTTTTTCAGAGCCAGAGTGGAGAAGTATCCTTAAGTGATCAGTCTGTCACCCTCACCTATTGACATCTTTTTAGATCCTGTAATCCAACATGTTAACTATTTCTTCCAAAAATTTGATAAAAATGCCATTTATGCCTTTATCCAAATGTCTGACAAAAAAAAAATAGGACAGGCCATGGACAGATCCCTGCAGCAACCCACTAGAGACTCTCCCTCTGGTGGACACTGATCCCCTCTTGAGTTCAACCATTCAACCAGTTCCAAATTCACCTAAACATTCTAATACCGAGCCCACATACATGCATGTTGCCAACAATGACAGAATGAGACACTCTGCTAAATGCTTTGCAGAAATCCAGATGTGCCAGCTCTGTAGCACTTGTTTTTATCTACTAGTCTAGAAATACTGTGAAAAAAGGAAATATTAGCTAATCAAAATCGAGACATATCAAGTTATTATCTCTAAATACTTTCAAACCATTTTTAAAATGACATGCTTTAGAATACTAAGGGAAATTAACATTAAGGTCGCTGACCCATAGATTTCACCCTCTTTCTTTTTCGAAAAAAATAGGACATTTATCCATTGTCCTCATGGCATTGCCACCATTATCTACAATTTTTAAAATATCAATTTCCTGTTAACCATTTGTTCTATCCTTAAAACTCAAAAGATTATTCCCCTGGAGAAAAAACAGAAGTAAGACAAGTGGTTCTATCTTCTCTCCAATTTCTATCTTCCCCTCCTGGAGCCCTATCCCTTTTTTACAATTCTTGTCCTACCCAACATAACACGTCTTGTTTTGTTTTTTACCCTCAGCATGTCACTAGTCTCAGCTTATTCTGAGATTTATAAATCCTGATACTATTATCCCAAGATTATACCACTTTTGTGGCTTTTGTATACATCCTTAATTACCTGCCCTTGCTTCTATCTTCTATATATGTCTTTAAAAAAAAAAACCAAAACCTGTTTGTCAGTGAGTTCCCCTCTGCATTCACACTGGTCTTCTTAGACAGCTTACCCTTTTCATACATCAGCTGCCTTTTAGACTTTCATTCCTGACAGTTTGCCACATTCCTCAATTTACTTCCCTTATAGAGTTTTACGTTATCCATTGGACAAAGTGGGAAGGCAATACCTGGGGCAAAGGTATTATAAAGGGTTATAAATGAAAGCAGTGTTTCTCAAAGGGTTGCCTTGCAAAGGGTTCAAGGGCATCAACATCCTTCCAGTCACCCAAGCTCCCACCTCAAAATTATCCTCAACTCCTCACTTTCCTTTAGCCTCACAGAATCCTTTTTTAACAGTTAAGAAGCTGAAGCTCAGTGAAGGACATAGATTTGCCCAAGGTCACACAGACCCCCACCCCAGTTCAGGCTCACATCGCCTCTACCTGGAATAGTACAATGGCCTTTGATTCCAGTCTCCCTTCTCCAGTTCATCTTCTCCCCGGCTGCCGAATTGATCATTCTAAAGCACAGCTCTGATCATGTCATACCCCAATCAAGAAGTCTCACTGCTTCTCAGATAAAATGTTTGGAACTTAAAGAAGGTAAATCTTGCTCTAAGTCAATCACATTCTACTCCCCACCGCATCCTCTGTTCTCCAGCCAAAGGGCCTTACATAATACTCTATCTCTTGCCTCCAGGCCTTTTTAGAAGCCACTCCTCAGGCCTGGAAAGATCACCTTTCCTACTTCAACCTCTAGCACTGCTCCTGATTCTCCTTGTTAATACTGTGTGTGTGTGTCCTGTATTTACTCACCTGTGAACACTGTGTATCTTCAAAGTCTCTTCTTGAGAGAAGAGACGATTTCATTTTTGTATTTACATCCCTAAATTAAGCCTCAACAGGACCCAACCCATTCACTGATAAATGCTTAGTGACTGCCTGACTGAACTACTCCACCTCTTTGTAAAGATTTTGGCCTGTAATTCTCAACCACCTTCATGTTCATTTTAAGGCTTATACGCAGGAGAGCTCCACGTCAAACAGCCAAATGTTCCACAATATTCTTCTCTTTCTGGCCTTTGGGCACATGATGAAAACAACTCCTTTATGGGTCTTACGGGCGAGCCTATTTGCCATTCTTCTACTCTGTCTCCCGTTCTTATTTCTGGCTAAAACATTCCAAATTATGCGGTTCAGTGTCTGCAGTGACATTATCAATTTACTGATAGACTATTTCACAGCTTAGCCCTCCACAGCTCTTTTCCCACTATTGTCACTGTTGAAACAGTGTTTGTTTTGGTCATTTTGTTTAGTGGGATGCCATGACCAAAGAATTAATCACCTCACCTTATAGGAGCCTCTTTGTACTTAGCTGGGCTGTTTCTTGGCAGACATAATCTGTCCCTGAGATTGTACCGAAAGCCTTGGTAGATTCTGCCAGACCTTGGTATGGCCCTAGGTCACTCCTACAGCATGATGAGATGTCAAAGTAAAATTTCTGTGGAGGCACTTCCAGATAAATACTAAAAGGCTGAAACAAGCAGTACAAAAAACCATTTAGGAAGAAGAATCTTGCTGCCAACTATTAAGGTTCAATCTTTTGACAAGAAACCATTATTCACTCCATACTCTTCAAAGTTTCCCAAATCACTGTCCCTGCAGAGTTTCAGAGGGACCACAAAAACAAAAGTTAAAAAGCCTCAAAAACTGGTCTCGTAGATACATGCATCCAATGGGTCTATGTAGAGTGAGCCACTTAACTCCTACAGTCTCCAGACTGTAATCCCACCCTTCTAGTCTTTTAAAAGCTGACCTACATTTATGGCAGAGTACAGCTGGAAGACTATGAAGAACCACTGACTGGTGACATTGCCTTTAATAACACAGGCCTACCCTAACCCATTTTCTCTGACTCATATGAATTTTTTTTGGCACAAATATGAAGCTGAGTGAATCATTAGGGTGACAGTTTTTCCCATAGGAACAAAGTAATAAACAGGTGATCGACTGAATAATGTTATAGCAAAGTTTTGTTAAATTATGGTGGAGTTTGGCTATAATGTTGACCAAGGACAGGGCAGTATCATGTGGGCATCTACTTATTCTAAATGGGAAGGTCATAAGAGAACCGGGGAGAGAAAGAGGAAAATGAAGAAAAAAGTGAAATAAAAGACATTAAAAGCAAAATGTCAACTTACAAGGGCAGAATATTAAAGATTCCCAAGTTACATCCAATAAAATGTGCCTTTGACTCACCAGGGTCAGTTCTATCTAAGGCTTCCAACAAAGTACTCACATTTGCTCATTTTAATGTGGTATGGTCTTAACATAATATAAATCAGGGTAACTCTCTCTTCCTCTTAAGAAGTGTAGTAAAAACGAGAAACCAGGCTCTTGCATGTCTTAACAAGTTCCATAGGCCACACTGGTGATGTCAGAGGCACTTACCTGAACACATTAAAAGACAATTGTTGTCCTACGACAATTAGGAAGGGCCGGGCCCAATGCCCTGAACTCTGTACAGCACTGTCATAATGCGTACGTGACTGTTCTTATGCCAACTGGGTTAACATTATTTGGCCACCAAACAAAATAGCAACATTCCACACCACCATGAAGAGCAAATTTAATTATGAAAGAATATGCTGGAAAGGCCTCTTAGAGTGGTATTCCTTATAGAAATTAAGCCTTCAATTTTAAAATAAACATCACTGACCACAATCACCTTTACATAGCCCTCTCCCTATTAAGGGTTATGATGAGAGGACCTACAAGCAGACAGGGGAAGGAAAAAAGTTACTTAAATGTAGTCATTACCAAAAGTGTCATTGCTACATAACAGAAATGGGAATAGAACCACAGCCTCTTACTCCAGGGAAAGTAAACTCAACTATTTTTTTTTTAAATTTTAAAAAAAAAAGGTAACTGGCAAATACCAATATAAGATCCCAGAGAAGAAGAAAAGACCTGGAGATCTGTACAATCTGGCTGTAAAAACTGCTGTACTTAGCACAATCAGAGCTTTATAACACTTTTAAGTTGGCAGCATATGCAAATCGATGCTACACGAAACAATTAACATATACCTTTAAGCCAACCTCTCTCCCCTCCCACCAAAGCAATCTGTGTACAATATACAGCAGGTGGCCAATCTGTTTTATAGCCTTTGAGCTCTGAGCACACTCTTTGGGAAAGACAATTTGTGTTTTGTTGTGGCTGTATTTTTTTTTAAATCAAGCAGAGTTAAAGACAATCGTTTGTGGTATATATGTCAGAGTGTATTGATGAATGTCTACATTTCTGATGTTTAAAATCCAAACGTTTATAGTACATCTACTAATTATGTTGATGGTATAGAGAGAAAAGGCCCATGAGTTAGTGAAAACAATTCCGAAAAAAAATCATTAAAAAAATTTTTTTCCCCAAGGCAAATTGCCCAACAGAATAAATCAACATTAAAGTTCCTTCCTAAATGAACTTGAGTTCCCTGGTGTCACACAAGCAGTGAAAATTTACACTGGTACTCATGGGCAGGAACTCACGACCATAAAAGCCTATACTAAAGCAAAGATTCAGTTAGAACTTTCTGTGAATCTATCCATAATATTTTTCTGGGAATCTACGAAAGCATAAATACGATTACACCCTGGAGTATGTGGGGGATGGCGTGGGGGAGGGTGGAGAGGTGCCTCAGGTAAATTTGGAGGGGGAAAGGAGAGTTGTTTGTACTCTGCTATTTTTTTTGGCCCCACCCTTGTCATGAAAATTAGTCTTCTGCCTGACTGTTCACTGTAAAAAAAAATAAACAAAGCAAGCCAAAAGGAAAGAAAATCTGCAAAATGAAACAAATCCCTGGAAAACCCCAAATGGTAATTTTTAAAGCTAACATTATGTAGGGGGGACCTTAGCTTGAAAATTCCTTGTCACAATGCAAAAAGATCCCCTTGTCCTGAATGTCACTGCCTTTTGCCAGAGTAGATTGTTTTTATTTATTTCTTTTAAAAGGACTAAGAAGACAACAAACACAATAAAATAAAATGTTAAAAAAATTAACTGAGAATATTGTCTCTTTTTTCCCTCTTACTCAAACCTCTAGGATGGTAAAGGCAAAGTCATTTAAATCATTTCCTTAGTAATACAAGTAATATTTAAATAGATTTAATAGTGCTGCTCCAAACCAATGAATTATGAGTTTAAAACCTATTAAAATGTAATGTTTTTTTCCTGAGCTGAGGGGAGAGAGATTTAAATCCACTGAATTTTAATATTTCAGCTTGAGCTGCAGGAGGTAGAGAAAGTCCAAATGAACTATTCCATCAGCACCATTCAAGCATGAACATTTTAATCAGTTTTACTTCCTTGGAGTTCTCTAACACAGTTTACGCTGTCATTCTGAAAGCACTTAACACAGAGAGTGTGAAAAACCACCAAGGCTTGTTATTGCCTTCACAATTGATGGCAAATAATTTTGCAGACTTCCTATCATTAAAATGTCACTGCTAAAAATTGAGGTTCAGCATTTCTTGTGCTAAACTGCATTTCTCTTGAACACCATCACATACCTGTTCTTAAGAGTTGGGTTTCTTTCTCTTTTTTGGGGGGGAGGGCACATTTCTCTCTCCTCTCAGAGATAAATGGGCAAAAAAAAGGCCCAAAAGGAACCCACATTTTTCTCTATCATAAGTCAAACATTTTCCTTGTCAATGTTCATGTTAAAGCAACATGGTTTTTAAAATGGTACGTCTTTTGGTGAAATTCTTATGTGGTTTTAAGCTGTCTCTCACATTAAGCAAAACCGTATTCACAGCAGCATGTGCTGATTATCTAGTGTAATGGATTAAAAAAACATTTTAAGATAGTCAGATGACTCAATTTAATAATACAGGAAATGAAAACATCATTTCTAATTAGATCATATTACTGATTTAAAACTACAATTTGTGTGTTGTTCCAACAGAGTGATCTTGCAGAGACTCTAATTTAAAAACACAGTAGCTAGTAGGACACAGGACAGCCCAAGCCAGATGTACATACATTCTCTGCCCCAATATGAAAAACATAAGGGGCAGGGGGAAACATCATCATAAAAGTAGAATAAGGCCAATTCAAAATAAAGCACAAAATATTAGTCACTGGAAACAAATCTTAATAGATATTTCCTGGAGTTTTTTCTCCTTATAAGTAAAAGCTAGATGATATTTGGCTTGTTTCAATCTATCCACAATTTTAAACTGAACATGACCTGTGAAAGAAATCATTATAACTAGTGTCTCGTTCCATTAAACACAACTAGCGTATTGTCAGGAGGACAAGCAGTCTCTCCAGGTTCCAGGCTCACTCCAGTATTCGGCATTTAAACTGCATGGATCACTGACTGGGTTCATTTACCAATGAAGGTAGAATAATATTGCAGAGCAAAAACGGTGCTTCATCAGATTTCATTAAATCTGAGTACATTTATGCTTATATGGGATGGTGTGCAGACAGTGCTGAAAAGATATGTGCTTTTTCCTCCAAGTACATATGTCCTCACATCTTGGATTAACCCTTTGTAATTCCTTTTATTTACTAAGTACTACATATATTCTTATAGGGAGATAAAAATCATGCCAAATTATCCTTACACACTTTCTAGCAGAAGATCAAACATTACCACTCAAAAAAGAAATTTAATATATAAAGAGAGAAGTACACCCAGCTAGACTAGGAGGCTCACTTAAAATTCCAGTGTTACAAAGAAAAGGTACATGACACACTAGAAATAATAAAGCTTTAAGACACAAAACAGCACAATTAACAACCACCTCAATAAACTCACAAGTTCATTTTAATTAGGCCCCAGTTTGTTGCACACTAACCCAGATTTATTTCAGTTTCTTTATTCTTTTCTTCCAGAATGGTCTGATTCCATGATTTGTGTTCCACTTTCTGTTTGTGTGCAAACACCTCAAATTTCCCACGAGGTCCGTAACTATAACACATGCTGCTCTGATAACCTGTTACTACTCAACTAGGTCATTTCTCAAGTAAAATTGGGGAGGGGGGAAGTGTTAGATTAAATTAGCTTTATTTTAAGAGATAATCCACAGACAATATGTCCGCCAGAAATACTGTTATAAACTATACATATCAAAGAATTTCATACCTAGACAAGACAAACTGCCACTTCATGTAAAACTAAAATATTGGAAAATGGGGTAAATGTATGCAGGTATGTATACATGTATGTATATGTATGGAAGGAGGGAGAGAGAAAGTGATAAGGAGAAGGGAATTATATCTCACTTTTTATTTCTACTTTTATCTATTTTTTTAACACAACAGGCAACATGAAAATAACCTACATGCATAATTTGGTAAACAAGTAATCAATTATCCAGAAAAATACCCCAGAAATTATTACCACCACCCCCATCCCCCAAAAAAACTGAAAAGAAAAAGAAACAAAATCAGAAAAAGCAACCACTATGGCCTGACCCACACAGGTTCTACATTTTAGTGTTCAACAAAGAGTGAACCCAAAGTTCAAAGTAATCCAGTAACCTCCCACATGTGCAATCACAAATCAATAGCTGACATTATAGTGGGCTCGCTACATCCCTTCTGATCCACGTGGCATTTGGTAATGAATATCTAAACAGCACCCACACACATGCAAACATACTACTTATCTATAGATATATTTTTTAAAATCCAACCTTAACAACTTGCTTTACTGAAATAATGCAAATAGAAGACTGTAGTTTGGAGTTAGGTAATGAAAACTAATTGGGAAATGTATTCATCTCCCCCCTCTTCCTCACTGGAGCGTAAAAGACATACAACAAATGTTATTCATGACTCTACATGATTCGCTCGGATTCATCCCCTTCTTTCTAAGGGGCACTTCAGAGGAAATAAAGGTTACTCTTTTCCATTTATATCTTCTAATTGACTACTAGTACTTCCTTGTGGTCAGAGGGACAGAAAATAGAGTTAGAAATAGCCTATTAAAAACGAGCTACAATCCCGCCACTGCTCCACCGCTGTCAGCAGTGATCAGAGAGTTCTGATTTCCTTGTTAAAAGACAGAGGCATAATGGAAGCAGTATCTTCACTTCAGATTGATTATTCTGCAACCCTTATCCACATCTTCACTCAGCAATTTGAATTTTAATGAAAGTAAATGGAATAATTAGCATTTCAAAGTGTGTTTGATACACTGAATAAAAAAGGAAAAGACTTTTGTGTATAATCTATACACAAAAGAAAAAGTAATGGGGAGGGGGCAGAAAAAGGAAAGTACACTTGTTGTGTCTTCATTAGGATAACTTAAAAAACTGCTAGCATCAGCTGTGTAACTACACATGTGAATAATGTGCTATGAAGCTATAACTCCGCATCTTAGGTGGTTTGGAGACTCCCAAGTTGTCTTTTGCCTTTTTTGTATCCCCAGAGCTTAGCACAGTGCCTGGCAAGGAGTAGGAACTCAATAAATTTTTACTGACTGATTACTTTCACTTTTTCTGGAGGCACTATCCAAGCCATAGAGTCTTACAGGACTTTTAGGAAACTCTAAGACCGACATTTAAAGTAAGTATTCCAATAATGCAGTAAATAATTTCTCAAACAGGTGGAGACATTTTTCCATGCCTTCAGGGGAGGAGAGTGTTTACTTACTTGAAAAATTCACCAAAAGTCAAAAAATGCCTTTAAAGTAATATATACATATATATATGTGTGTGTGTCTCTCTGTGTATATATATATATATATATGTATGTATGTGTACATATTATTTTAAAGGCATTGCATATATCTCTGCATATGTCAGTTTAACAAGATTATAAGCCATACTCTTCTGTATATTGGTTACAGAAGCTGACTTTACACATGAAGTAAAGTTCCTAAGATAAGAGTAGGAATCTGTTCTTGGAGAAGAAAAGTATAAAAATATACATTTACTCTATTCACTTCATTGGTGAGAATGTGATCAAAAATTTCTGGTATAGCAATCAAATTTATGAGGTTTACGTCAATAATTGCACTTTGTTGTCCACCACTTTTGCCCATCTAATGGAACCAAATTGAAAATGAGAGCTAATTACAAACACTATTAGAGCTAAAACAGAAAGACCACATACCCCAATGATTGCGTTCAGTTCTGCCATGGTCACTTGCTTGGCACGTTCCACAGCCTGCACCACTTGTTGCTGGTGCTATAAATGAAGATCAGAAACAGAATAAAATTATTTGTTTTCTAGTCAGTCAAGTATAGCTTTTTTTCCTATGATGTTTTCTAACTTCAATCACATGCAGGGCTCAAAGTCAGGAGTCCCCTGGTTTCCAAAATATGCACACATAGAAAGGTATGTTTATGTGTAGGTGTCCGTAAAGTTGAACAGAAAAACATTTTGAGTATTTCTAAGAACTATAATATGTTCTTCCTTTCCCCCCAAAACAATTAATCTGTTACATATTAATAGAAGCGAAGAATCAGGTGTGTTTTGGACAAGTATGTGGTCTATACAAAAACAAAAATAAAAAAGACTGCCTAGCTTCTCCCCAAAAATCAGGATGCTAAATCCATTAAAAAAAAAAAAACTTTTCAGAAAAGAATATGTTTTCTAGAGGTACTTTTGAGAAGGGATGTCCTTTTCAATGTCTAAGAATAGATACTGGAGGGAGGCACAGAAATGAAAAGTCACATTGCTTTTGAAAATGTTCGTTTTATCACATATTTAAAAGAGACGTGTATGATTTGTGATACTGTAGCTTATATTTTAGAGTAGTGTCATATTTTATTTAAATATGGTTTAAAAGTTTAAAAATCTACAAGTACTTGAATGACTTTTTTCATTAAAAAAAAAAAACCTAACAAAAATTTCCCAAAGGGCATTAGTGCTAGATAGTACAGGAAAATTCCTTTGTCCTTGAGATCCTGGACAAAGTAGAAAAAATTATAAACTACTTTGAGCAACAACTCAAGTCAAAAGTTTTGTAGATGTGGCATAGAGGTGGCAAAATTTAATGGTATGAAAGTCTGTACAGCGAGGTATGAGATAGTGGCATATGTATATATAGTTATGTTTGCATCAACACTTGGCTCTAATATAAAACGCATTTTCAAATTAATATATACAATAAAATACTGCTTGTTAAGTATCTATAGAGTGTTACTTGGAATAAGGTATATAAGGAGCCCATTCGAGGAAGTTTAATTAACAAGTAGGAAAAGGCCTGGGTTATGCAGAGTTTTACCTATATGGTGATCTCATTCTATGAATCCCAAGGACAGAATAGCAGGGTTCCATTTTATTTTCTAACAGAAGTCCTAACTATAGTTTAACATAGGATCATCATCATGAGAAGGTGGTCATTTTCTGGGTAACAGGAAAGCTATAAAGAATCCTGGGCTGAAACTCTCTTCTTAGAAATCAATCAGGCAAGTAGCCAACTTCGATTATTAATTTCAAGTTAAATAGCTAACACGTATCCTTAAATCTGGACAATGTACATAATCCATCAATTATCCTAGTGTGTAACATTCCCCCTTCTAGACTCCTGCCCATAATTCCACTAAATTAAATATATATTCATTCAACTTAGGCACCAAGACCACCATCCCTATTCCTCCTTCTTAACAGAAAGGTAAACACACATTCACGACTAGATGAAAAAATGAAGTTCCAGTACTCATTTTTCAACTTTAATATCTGTGTTTTCACCAGCATGATCTCACTTTATAAAGGTCACAAGCCCCACACATTATTAGACAGCCCATGAATTGCTACGATCAAAAACTGTTAACACCCGGTAGCCAACTTTCTGGTGATAAAGGCTCTCCAAACTTAGTCTGTTCTTCGGCCACAAGCCATTACTAGATCCATGGTTAAAATATCTCCATTTTGATAGGACTGGCCAGAGTTTAGTGGTCAGAATCAATGCCACACCATGACCAGGTATCAGAGTAGGCCCTTACTGGAAAACTTGCTGGGTAAATTTAAAATCTTAACCTTGAATCATGTATCTTAACATGTATTAACATTAACATGTATCTTAATGTAGGAATTTTCCCTTCAGATCAAGGCTGTAAGAAAGCAATTCTAGGGGCAGCTGGGTGGCACAGTGAGTAGAGCCCTGGAGTCAGGAGGGCCCGAGTCCAAAACCGGCCTCAGACACTTGACACACTTACTAGTAGCTGTGTGACCTTAGGCAAGTCACTTGATCCCAACTGCCCTGCCTTCCCCCTCCAAAAAAAAAAAAGAAAAAAGAAAAAAAAATAAAAAAAAAAAGCAATTCTGAAGGCTAACACAACTGACCAGAACTTCTCTACTTTCCACAATTCCCCTATTTCCTAATGAAACCTGTGCCCACATAGAGCAAGGTAAGATATGTTTCCCTAAGGGGAAAATGCCACATGATTAAAACAGCTAAGAAACAGAAGCTGAGGTCAGAAGACAGTCATGTAAACTAGAGGGGTCAATGAAGACTCAACTGTCTGCCTTGAAACAAGAAATGACCACTGAAGACATATGGAACTAAAAACTAAAAAGCCCAACCTATTTATTTTTCACAAATACATATTACCATACCACTCCTATTTTATACCAAACATTCATGGAAGGTGACATGAGACACAGATGTAGTAAATGGCATGAAAACCCATCAATAGAGAGACCACCTCTGCCACGAAGCACACAGAGAGAACTCTGGGCTCTGCTTCTCAAAAACAAGGAAAGGAAAAACCAATGCCTCAGCCTCCTTAGACTTCACTCTGGTACGGCAACTGTATGGTAACACAAGAAGAACCAAGGGACAAGCCATAAAGCAGCAGATGCTGCTAAAAGAAGTTCGTGAGAGATCAAATTAACAATGAAAGTCTTGAGTTTGGCATCCTGCTGAAGGCAATGACCTATAGACTAATGTAATATATTCTAAACTGGGCCTGTGTTTGAAAATGTCCTTCCTCATTGGCTATTCTCACCTACTAGTCACTGAACATACTGTATTGACGTACTCCAGAGTTGGAAGGGATCTGAGAAGTAATCTAGTCCAATCTCTACCCAAGGCGTCCATCTTTCTACAACCTGTGTTTTACTATAAACACTCATCTGGAACATTTGCTGTGCCACTGCAGTTTGGAATATAAGCTCTCAAGGTAGAGAATATGTCTTCTTTATATTGTAAACAGGAGAGAAAACACACTTAAGAGTGATCACTCAGACACACGATCACATTCCACCAAAGACCGTAGAGTTGTGAGGGGTAAAAGAATAAAAACCACAACTCAGGACAGGAAGAAAAGAAACATAAGCCATAAAAGAGGGGGACCAAAAAATGGTGCCTAAAAAGAACCTTAAAAAGGCTCACATAAATTTATACATGAAAATATTGTCCCTGCTGTTTCCTTTTCATGGATTGTCCACAGTCAATTGAGCTTCCTTTCGAGTTAAAAAAAAATAATTCTTTAATGCAGAATTAGCAATTCCTTTTTGCTTTTCCTCAAAACTAAGATCATTTCCTAATACTTTAGTGGGGCCCTTTCACTTTTATTCCTCCTTCTCCAAATGTTTCTCTCCTCCCACTTTACCATACTTCTTATTTCCTCTCTGATGACCTCCTTTATCCAGTTTACCTCATCAAAAGCGGCTGATGGCCTACTCAAAGAGCAGTCTGTGAAACAACGGGTACTAGACATCATTTCTTATTACTCAGTGGGACATGAACTTTTGTTTGCACTTCTACCAAGCATAATAGAGGAAAACACAGCTGAGGGATGATAGCCATAGCCCAAACAAGGCCAGGGTGAAAAGGGTGACCTCTGAAAGGAACTTCTGAGAGAACCAAATACGCCCATTTATTGGTTTTTCCCCCTGCATGAAATCATGAAACATATACCCTCCAGCACAAAGGAATTAGAAATGCAAGGCTAAGTGGCCAATAAAGTGAGAGCCTAATGCCATTCAAGGAGCACTTAAGAGCTCCTACTATGTGCATCACTGTGCTAGGAGCTTATGTTCCACTGCTATGATAAATAATAAGTAAACAAAGCAAACAGCAGAGAGAGAGAGAGTTTAGGACTTGTTTACTTTCCTCCCTCAATTCCTCCATCATTACTGCAGGACAACTGAGGTTTAGGTTTGTCTCTAAAGGCCTGGTATGATGAAAAGGCTGGACTCAAAGTTAAGAGAATCACGCACTGAACAAAACTGTAAAATTCAGTCATTTTTAAGCACCCATTAGATGCAAGTTGTGGTAAGCACTAGGGACATGGATTCTTCAAGTACTTACTTGCCTTCAAGGAACTTACAGTCCAATGGGGGCATAAGACAAGTATAGAAGTATGATGCAAAAAGGGGTCTAAATAAAGTGTTCTTAGAAACAGATGAGGAGGGAAGAGATAACTTGGAGCTAAGAAACTGAAAGAAGACTCAGTGGAAGAAGTACTGGAGATAGACCGTGAAGGAATTCAATAAACAATGCAGACAGACTGCATCCCATGTACGGTAAACAGCAATGAGAATGCAGAAAAGGAAAAAAGAAATTGGTGAACAACTGGTCGTATAGTTTAGTTGCAATGTGAAATGTATAAAAGAGCTGAATTTAAAAAAGCTAGAAAAGGTAGTTTGGAGTAAATTGAGGGGAGGAGGGAAGAGGAGAAGGAGCTGCATTGCCCAACTGGAACTTGCCAGTTGGGTCCCCAGTAGGGTCAACTTGGACTACTCACAGGTTATCGTTTGTCCTTCAGTCTTGAAGAGGACTTTGACATCAGGAAGCCTGATGCCAAGTAAACTGGATTTAAGTGTGGGAAGGCTATACAAAGTTCCCAACCTCACTTTGTCCTCCAAAGCCATCTGGGTCCAGTAGCAAGATATAGATCAGGATGACTAGAGATGCACCCCCCCCCCGCCCCACCCCATCAGAAAGCATGCATATAGAAAGGAAGACTACTTTTTAAAAGTTTGGTTTATCCAGACTAAGAGGAAATTTCATAAATATGCACATGGTTCCAGGGCAACCATATGTGGGATATGCCTGCAATTCCTTTATAAGCTCCCTGTATGACCTAGATATGGCCAAGCACACACAGCAAGTGTTCAAAGAGCCTTGCTGACTGATTTCTACCTACTTAGTCTTAATTTGCCAATCTTAATTTGCTAATCTTCATTCTCCCCCCATGATCTCTTCAAAAGCGAAAGAACCTTAAATACCTATCTTTATCAATAATAATCTAATTGCCATTTTCCAAATAAAACAGAAGATGAGATCAGCCAATTTCCTAAATAAGCAGTTATCTCTGAACATCCTATACCACAGGTGGGAAGCCTGCAGCCTCGAGGCCACACCTGGCCTTCTAGGTCCTTGGGTGTAGCCTTCTGACTGAGTCCAAGTTTTACAGAACAAATCCTTTTATTAAGGGATTTTTTATTATCTGTGAAGTCCAGATTCAGTCAAAGGGCCACACTTGAGGACCTGGAGGGCCACCTGTGGCCTTAAGGCTGCAGGTTCCCCACCCCGGCCTACACCATCCATATACCTGCTGAATACAGAGATACAAGCTATCATTTATGCCTCTGGAAGAAAGGTCACCACCATACCCCAGAATGCATCTCCTCTCCGAGACAACCAGAAGGCTACATACATATGCGGGTGCAGAGTAAGAACTTGGTAACATTTGTTGTTCGGTTGATCTGACCACTCAGAAATTCTTCAACTGCTACAGCCCAGGCCACATGTCACCACACAGCTCAGCACCAAACATCCAAGTTAAACTAAAATGACTCATTAATGTATCAATTCAATGATAGCCAAAGGATACAGCCAGTGATGGGGGAGGGGGGAGAGACACTTTTTAAAATGAGCTGTTAAGCCAAAGGTTGTCAGCACAAATTAGATTCCAAAACTCTCTTTAAAAAAAACAAAAAGTTGGAGGTGGGAAGAAGAGGCAGACTCACAGAAGGCCCCACACTCATGTGGATTTCTGCATTACCCATTTTAAAACTGCTCTTAAGTGTAGGGGCATAATATGACACACAAAGGCCTGCCTATAAAATGTCTAACATCTATGTGCCATGTGATCCTTAAAAGAGATCCTTAATAAATGACACTGGTCCTTAATAAATATTATATGAAGATCACTGGTGTCAGTGACACAATACACTCATCAAAGAGGATCTCTAGTGATTTCAACCAAGATCTTCTTTATCAAAATGTGTTATCACAAGCCATTGATTCCTCACAACAAATTCCTTAACAAGCAATAACAGTAAACTAACCTGGTGCTATTCAGAGGCAAATGCACCACCAAGAGTGCATGGAACCGCTGCATTTTGTTCATTTTTCCCCTAAGGCACAATTGTGAAAGTGACTGATTACATTTTTCAGCTTCCATTTTGCAATTATACTATACATGCAAAATACAGTACAGAGCAATCTGATACTGTATTAACCTAGATGTTCAAATAAATAGTGTTTTAGGAGGCAATGGTATTTCATAAACCACCAACAATCCATTCTCCATTACAGGAGGAAACAAATTTATGATATTCAAAACAAAAAACCTCATGTCCCCATGTCTCCCAAGTATTTGTACTAATAAATAAATGTGTGTATATCTATCTCTATCTATTTCTATATCTATATAGATATATAACTTGCCTCAAAATGATCTCTTGAAGTAGGAATTAATGCCATTTTACAGGTCAAAAAACTGAGGCTCATTAACGTTAAATGACTTGCTCCTGGTCACACCCCTAGAGGCAGAACACGAACCTAGTGAAAGATGGCCCAAGTCCAGTATTCTATCCACCATATCACTTTCTCTCAACACATTACCATACAATTAAAAACCTACAATCAGTTAGATACTATACAGTTATCTACTTTTTTTTTCACAGTTTCTACACAGGAATAGCCACATTACCAACTGGAAGAATTCTAGAGAAATACACAATTACTTATTAGAAAAAAATGATGCCGTACTAAAAGCCTTATACTCTACTCAAGACTAAATCTGCACATTTGATAAGACTTGCTTGGAATTTTTTTTCCCCCTTCTCACCTGGTCATTTCTACCTTCAGAACATCTCACACATATCCTCTTCTCTACACTGATACAACTGCCACTCTGGTGCAGGCTCTCAACACCTCACACCTGGACTACTGAAAACAGCCTTCTAGTTGGTCACCTGATATCAAAGTCACTCTCCACTCCAGCCCAACCTCTACTCAACCTCAATTAACCCTAGTGGCTCCCTATTACCTCCTGGATCAAATATAAAGTCCTCTGCTTGGCTTTTGAAGCCCTTCACAAACTGGCTCCTTGCTATCTTTCCAGTGTTCTTCTACCCTACTCCCTCTTTCCATGTACTCTGTCTGCCATCTAGCTACATTGGCCTATCTGCTGCTCCTTCCACTGAACACTACATCTCCCTACTCCATGTCTTTTTGTTGGCAGACTACTATATCTGGAAAGCTTTCCATACTCATCTCATTCCAATGAAAGACTATTGTGCCATAAGAAATAATGAAGGAGAAGGTTTCAGAGAAACCTGAGAAGATTTATATGAACTGATGCAGAATGAAGTAAGCAGAACCAGGAGAACTATTTACACTAGAACAAGAACACTGTAAACACAATTTTGAAAGACTTAAGAACTCTGATCAATACGACGACTAGCCACAATTCTGGAGGATAAATAATGAAGCGTTGCTTTGCTTTTTTAAACACAGCCAATATGTGAATTTGCTTTGCTTGACCGTGTGTGTGTGTGTGTGTGTGTTTTGTTTCTCAATGGTGAGAGGAAGTGAAAGGGGGAAAAAATAGGTATTTGCTCATTAAAAAAAAATCCAAAATTTCACAAAGACAACACCACAAATAACTATAACATGCAGCATTATATGATTGTTCCCTAAATCTCTAATGTACTATGGCTAACCTAGATTCAGAGTGAATTTTTACAGTATCAGCCTGAAATGCAGAGACATTACAGAATCTCAAAACTGCTTTCTGCCATTTGTCAATTCTGACCTGTATTATTCAATTACATAGAGACAGAATGAGTGCTGCACTTGGTGTCAGAAAGACCTGGGTTCATTTTGCGCCTGCCAACAATTACTCACGATGCAACTATATAGACAAGTCACATTAACCTCTTTGAAACTCAATTTCCTCATAAGTAAACCTCACACAATTGTTAAGAGGCTTTAATGAGAGTTTAGATAAAGTGCTTGGCAAACTTTAAAGTGTCAAATAAATACTTGTTGACTGTTTGCTTGTTAGTCTCAGCTTTCCAGATTTCTCCGTGGCTAGAAATAACTTGGAGGAGAATCTATTTCTTAGGAGAAACAATGGTATTATATAGGGGTTTCCACAAATCTTAGTACAGTTTTAAACTCTAATAGCTTTAAAGCTTTTGTTCATCCATTTCAGCTGTGCCCAACTCTTGATGACTCCACTTGGGATTTTCCTGGCAAAGATACTGGAGTGGTTTGCCATTTCCTTCTCCAGCTCAATTTATAGATGAGGAAACTGAGGCAAACAGGGCTAAGTGACTTGCCCACAGTCACACAGCTAGTTAAGTGTCTGAGGCCAGATTTGTACTTAGGAAGATGAGTCTTCTGTCCACTGTGCCACCCAAGACTCTTGGAACCTCCTGCATGTTTAAATACCTATTTTTTGCCAAAGCCACACTGGATCTGTTACAGTGTTTTCTAAAAGTGCAGAAGGCTGGCTAATATTCCCAAGATAATCATAGTAGAACAAAAGCATGATCTTTTTATTGACAGCATAATCTGCTTGTGCTAAGAATGTACAAATTGGAGGTGTTTAAAGGTCACTCATCAGCAAATACTGCCAAATGGCCTACATCAGGAGGTTTCTAGATGGGTGCCCTGGTCTCATAAAAAACAAACAAAAAAACCTTTGCCCACATGTATAAGTACTATAAATGATACAGCTAAATTCCATTAAGCTACCAGTTACTTTGATAAGAACAAGCTAATAATAGGTTACTTGATGCAAATCAATTATTTTTCCAAAGAAGTTTGTGGATTTTAAAAAAAAAAAGTTGTTTTCATGCTTACTGTTCCTTGTGAGGTAGGTTCTGGTTCTATCAGTCTAAAATCTTGAACTCCGGTGTCCTTTTCTAGTTCCTGGTTATTACTGGGGGTGAATTAGCAGTGGTTGAGAGAACAGGAGGCAGAGTCTGCCAAATAAGTTTCTAGTTCATAAGTAGGTCGACTTTCATGATACACATTTTTGTTTCCACTTGGAATAGTGAAGAACCAGAGGTGTCAAACAAATGGCCCACAATACTTCTGGATGCAGCCCAAGCCAGATTAATATGTAATTGGGGAATACTTAAAATAAATAAAGATGAATAAAGCAAAGATAGTATTATATTTTAAAACTAAGTCAATCTGTGGCCCACAGAGATCCTTATGTACGGTTCAGTGGCCCCTTTTCTATTTGAGTTTTACATCACTAGTAAAGAGGAGGTATGGCACAAGCAAGCCAGGTTCTCCCAAAGAGGCATTAAAGGAAATGTCAGTTTTAGGGTCTCCAAAGAAGAGAGCATAGAACAGGGAATCTGGAACTTTTAAAAAATATATATTTTGATAACTATATTTCAATGTAATTGGTCTCCTTTGTAGTCAGTCCTATCTATTTTATTCTTTATGCTTAAAAACATTATTCTGAGAAGTTATCCATTAGCTTCTCCTGAATACCAAAGGGGTCCATGGCACAAACTCCTGGCAAAGAGCTTTATTAGTACTAAGGCTTGTCTTTTGGCCTCCCAACTTACTCCCCATGGTTCTAAAATTCTGCTGTCAAATGGCCTTTATGTTAAGATTTTGATGACTCTATGAATTCTTAATAGTGATTATAGTGAAAACCCATAGTTCCAGTAAACCACTGCCAAACAGGAGAAGCCCAAGAAGGGACAGGCACTTGCACTCCCAGGTAAAGAAGCAGCCATATCTCTAGCCATGATATGACAAAGGTGCCCAAGTTCCATCAGCCTCCGAGTGTTGTGTCAGCCAGCTGGGTCACCTAGTAATGGCATATGCACCAAAGAGTACAAGTTAGGGATTAAGAGGCAAGTTAGTCCAGAGCAGAGCCTCTCAATCTGAGATTATAAACTTTAAAAAAAAATTTTGACAAATAATACTGTAATTCAATATAATGTGTTCCTTTTGTGATCTTATGTATTTTGTCTTATGCACTTAAAAATTATTCTGAGAAGGCATCCATAGGCTTCACTAGACTGCAAAAGGGTTGCATGATACAAAAAAAAAAAAAGGTTAAGAATCCCTGATCCAGAGAGTACCCACAAAACAATTCTTCAGCTATCGTCCATAATCCAAACAGCATAAAGAAAGAAGGACAATCATATTGATTAGACCAGAAACTGAGTGGGTCCCAATGATGTCAAGAGAACAGAGACCTTCAAAGGCCTGAAACTAGAGAGATTACACTGAGGTCCAGAAAGAATAAAGAATAATCGCTTCCGGTTTGGGGGGCTGGTATTTTTGTTTGGGGACAAATGGAGGAATGAAGCTAAATACTTTTCCTCTCTGCCTTGGCTAGTGCAAAGAAGATGAAATGAACTGAGTTAACTGAGCTGAGAGTAATAGGAGAAGTGAAATTCCCTGTTAGAATCCCATACGCCATACTGATGTCCAGGAAAGCAGCATCTCTGTGATCATAGAGTGCTTTCTGGGACAACCAATTCCATGGCCATGAAACCATATCTAAGAGCAAATCCAGAAGACTTTTTGGAAGAAGGACTTCAAGGGAAGAGGCCAATATCCTCTGTCTGGCAACAGACCAGAATGAGGTTCCTCTGTGACACCCTACCCTGTGCATCCTCTTACAGGGCTTCACAGCAAAAATGTCATTTCAATACCAAAGAGTTTGATGTGCTCCTATCAGCTAAGGTGAGGGAAACCTTTGTAAAAGATCTGAGGTTTAGGGATCCTGTTTGGCAATAAGTAGTAGGAGCGCTGATGTAGGCTGGTTGGCCTCAATCTTCTCTTCCTTGTAGGGCAGGGAAGGGAAGCAACAAGATGTCAGAGACAGGATCCACTAGCAGGAGCTGCACATGGTTACTGAATTCACACAGCAGTCACATAGTACTCAAGATCTTGTTTCATCCCAAAGGTGCTTTCTTCCTTCCATGTAACTGGAATATTTATACATGCACAAGAAATCTTCTGCCATAGATTTAGAATACCGGTGGACATGTGCCAACTTTTCTTTGTCCACCTCTCAGTATGAGACAATGTTAACTCTGACCTTTTCAGACTATCTGGACTAAGCCTGCAGTTCTGGCTAGAGATGGTCCCTCCCAAAAACAAGAATGCATATAGTTCTGTCTTTCAGATTCAGAATGAAACTGAGAACCCAGGTGGTAGGGATACAAATGGACATGTATCTTCTTGCATCCTTTTGTATTTACCATAGGCCAGTCTCTCTGTTTCCTGAAATTCTAGACTGGACCAGTAGAGTCTGAAAGAGGCAGGGACCCAGGCAGAAAAAAGTTAGCAACCTGTTACTTCTTATGGCACCATAGACTCTCCTTCCCTTCCCACCCCCTCAAACAAAACAGTAACGACTGGGGAAGAGAGGGAGTTGGGGGGGAGGGGTGACTTTTAGAGAGCACTTTCCTATCTTGGAATTTTATTTTGAAAATAGTAGAAATATCCCAAGGTCAGATGGACAAAACTAGATTTTTTTAAACACCTTCCTTAATAATATCTTAACAAGGTTGTTTTAAGCTGCAAGGTCTAGGATCAGGGGTGGGGAACCTACAGCTTTGAAGCCACATGTGACCTTCTAGGTTCTTGGGTATAGCCTTTTGATTGAGTCCAAATTTCATAGAACAAATCTTTTTATCAAGGGGATTTGTTCTGTGAAGTCTGGATTCAGTCAAAGGGCCACACTTGAGTACCTAGAGGGCTACCTGTGGCCTCAAGGCCAAAGGTTCCCCACCTCTAGGTACTAGGGGGTAATGGGAAGTAGACCTTTAAAAATCCTGAGAATCAAAACTCTCATGGACTGACAAATCAAAAAGCTCTTTGGTACTCTAAAAGTCACTTACCCTAAAATATAAATACACACACATACATACACACACACACACACACACACACACACACACATTTAGCCATTGTCTTTAGAAAACATGAACTCTGCCACAGTTGCTGTAAGGAAAACATACCACAAACCTTAAAATGTAATATAAACATCAACTGTGATTAAGATTATTTAGTGAAATGTAACAAAGGAGTAGTATTCTTGCCATTCATATACATTCACAGCCACATACACGCTTAAAACGAAAGGCTTTTGCTCTACAGTTACAAGATCGACTTTCCTAAAGTACAGCCAAGTGGTTGAAAAGATATTTATAGGTTACCCAATAGTGCTTTTTTTTAAGTTTAGAAGGAAAATATGGCTAATTAATCCCTTATATTAAGCTGGAAACTATAGACTGAGCTGTATCATTTCTTCATATAGACGTATGTCACAGACGTATATGGCAGGGCACAAAGAGTTTTAAAAACTGGTCACTCAGTTCCTTCCTGTCAATGAACTCTGTAAAGTATATGATGACTGAAAGAATATCCCTGAGACTAAAGAATCCATGGGTTAATAAAGTTATGAAATCTCAGAAGTCTAGCACACATGTTTACAGGATGACAAAAGCCGGCTGGATTTCTTTTTTCAATAATATTGTTGTTGGTTTAATTTCTAAATGAAAACATTTTCAGTAATTTATAATGGTGCACCTGCCATTTGGCAGTTAAGAATATCACACAGAGGCTGTGTTAAAAGATCAGATTAAGGGCCTTCAGCCCTGGCACTGAGTGAGGATAGCAGCCATGCAAGAGTGATTTTCCATGCCTCTGAAGAGACAGGAAATAGAATTCATCTTTCTCTAATAACCTGCCTCCTCCCCTCCTTCCAGATTATCGTCCATCTGGCCTCAGGGAAGAAGTGGGAGTATGATGCACACACAAAGCAGAAAAAGAGAACAAGGTAGAAAATGTTCAAACACCAACAGGAGAAACACCCTGATTTGGGAGAAGCAAAAGTACGCATGATAACATAGGTTAAAAGGGGAGGGAGGGGAAAGCAAGTTGTTAAACTGATAGGACAGACATGAATCAAGAATTTTGCCTATAAGATTTTCAAGCACACAATGAGAAAACAGACAACTATTTTTAAAAAAATGTACCATTTCTCACTACCCAAGCTGCAGCAAAACAGGAGGCCTCAGCACCTACAAAGGCTCACTTCATCCTGAGGGTGACTTCATCAGTCAATTAAGATCAGGCCTGTTCTTCAGCTCTACCTAGGATTTCTCTCTTACCTTCGGGGACTCTTCATACAAACAGCCTAGATAATCAAACAGGCTTTAAACAACAGGCAGCTTCATCACTACCATCCTCCTATGATCCCAAAATGATCCTGTCCTGAAAAGCGCCAGGACTGGGGAGGAGGGAGGGGAGGAGTGAACTGTGCAAATGATCAATGCATATGTGGCCATAAAGCCAACAAGAAAAGAAACGGAAAACCGTCTCTGAGCAAAGGAATACTCTAACCCTTTGGCCATGTAAGAGAATCTTGTCAAAACTTTAAGCCACATGACTTTTATCTACAAAAGCACAGACCTGATTCCCTAGGGATGAGTGGGGTTTTCACTTTGGTCCTGGGCAAGGCTCTACCCTAGCCATACCTCTGCTGGTTCAAGCCCCTCCCACTTACCTACCTATCTCAAGGTAGTGGAGCTCTTTAAATGAGAGGCAATAGTGGTGTGGCCTAGGTCAGGCGGGGTGCCTGCAGCCAGGCACTGTGTAAGCTTCCTTAAAGACATGCAGATGCACCCCTCCACACTTCCAAACAGCCCTGCAGCAGCCAATATAGTCACAAGCAAATCCTGAAGAGCTCATTGGAATATGCTTTCTGGTGGTTTTGTAACCGTATGTAAAAAGAAGGGACCCAGGATATCCTTTTCCATATATGATTCAGGCTGGTATCTGAACTTAGGATCACAAACAGGGTTAAAGGTTTGGATACAAGGTCACTTTTCATCATGCTTCCTTATGACAGGACATTTTACTTGTCCAAAGTTCAATTTTATAGTTCTTATCAATGGGTAATCTTCTTTACGGACAATCCTGCCATAATATTTAATCCCACACATTAAATAGTTAGGTACCTGTGTACACATGCCCCCTCCCTCATATTCAGAAGAGATATGCAAAGGAACACACCCATGCACTAGCTGGGTGCTCACACCAAAGCACAGGACTTCTAGCAGGCAGAAGGATGAACCGCTCTCTGGAAAAGCAATGATACTCTACAGGACTAGGACAAGGGGAGAAAACGCCTTAGTGCCTTCGAAGCCCATGACGCAAAGCACGGAAGCGATTAATACTCAGAATGGCTAACTTTACCAAATGAAGAGCTGAACAATGAGGAATGCTAACAGCTACCCACACCTTCACCTTTAGTCTAAAAACTACTAAGAGAGTGAAGGCAGGAAAGAAGTCCCTGGAAACAGATCATCACACACAACCACTGGCAACAAGGCACCTTCGTTACTGTTGCCCAAGAATAAATCCCACAGTAAAACATATCCTCAGATCCCTCTGACCTTCCAAGGGCTTTTGCAATGCCCTAAAGTACCTGTCACGTTTGCATAATTTTTAGGAAATTGATACTTGAAGAAATAAGTCCATAATGAAGCAATCTTCTATGGATTTTCCAAAATAAACAGAAACAATATTTTAAAAAAAACTTAATAAAGTAATAATTTTAAAGCAGTTAGCCAAAAGTGGTATTACTTTGCTTACTATGCTAGGTGAAACATCTCCATTTGATATTCCTTCTGCTAACTTTTAGTGCCCATTATCAGAAGTGTAGAAGAAATTCTGTCTTTCTGGTAATTTTTCAATCCACCCTATTAGATGCCATTTTGACAAACAGCCATGATTCTTAGCAACACTACATTGTACATGACAGCAAAACATTTTAACAATTGAATTTCGCTTAGCGCATTAGAACATTTTCCATTATATAAATGCATTTAAATTATATTCCCCTGAATTTTAATAAGGTGGTGGAGTTGGAATGAGAGCAGTACCTTAGAAAAATGAAATACAGGTACCAAGAAATTCATGAAGCCCAAAAAATCAGCTCCCAGCCCCCTTTCTACAATACAGTACTACTGAAATGGCAACTTTAGAGCCAGGGCCTGCCACGAATTGCCTTACCTCTTGGGACAGGAAGGGGATGACTTGGGCACAGATAGCATTCAGCCTCTTGACAATTTCTGCCTGCAGAAGAGAAGAGGGAAGGGAAAAAAAAAGAACAGTTAGTTACAGACTGCCTAAATATTACCATCACAATATTAAGGTACAATTTATTGTGGAATGTGACTGTAACTGGGGGGCTCTGTAAGGAAGGGGACAGAAAATCCCAGACAGAGGAGCCCTATTAATAGCACGCAGAGGCAACAGTGCCATGTTAAGAGCACAGCAATTTATTAGCAAGTATTCATCTTAAAAAGCCAACCTTCAAGGATGCATACAGTACAACAGAGGATGTCATTTTTATTCCTGGAAATCACAAGTTTCCACAGGAAACTAGGGCCCAAGCCCATCCTAATTTGGATTTTCATAGGACACTGAGTTTTTGGATAGCAAAGATATAGAACTTCCTCTCAATTTGTTGTTTATTATGTTTCTATTTGTGGCCACTGCTTTCAAAAGCCTTCAGATAACATAAAGCAAAAGGAAGACTTTCTAAGATGACCTACTCCATCCTACAATCTACAGGAAAGGCAGTACTTAACTATCTTGAATCAGTAACTCTTAACAGTAAACACTGTTATTGGGCATTGTTAGGGAATAAGAGGGTTTGGCTCATTTACAGCTGAACTAAGAATCATCACTATAACACAGAGAAACAACTCTGAGCAAAAATTATATATCTATGTAATACTAAAAGTATATGTTAATACTTAAATGGATTCCTGATCCTATCAGCACAGGGAATGCTTCCATCAGGGCAGAATATAACTGCCTTTTTCCACACCAGCTTGAATTCAGCGTCATCTATCCTTGAACAGCGCCTTGGGATGATTGTTATAAAAATCAATTATCAAGGTACCTTTTATTTATGGACATTCTGGTTAACTGTGAGCTTCAACAGACAAATTATGAGACAACTCAGAGTTTAAGATAATAAAACTAGAATTCAGGATGCCAATTCAGTGTTAAGACACTAAAAAGTAAAAGACACAGCATATTCTCCTTCTGAGAAGATTACAGGACCTAATTTGTGTAGGCTACAGACATACTTCAGCAAACAATATATACATATGGACTAGCATATGGTCTTATATCTTAACAGAAGGATAAGGAAGGACCAGGCTGAAGGAAGGTGTTGAGAGGTAGACAAAGTACAGCCATTACAACTCCTGAGGCATTCCTTAAAATAAATTCTGCCCAGGGTCAGTTCCTCATTATATGGGAGGACGCAGTGCTCTTTTCTTGCAAAGTCATTATCTAAATGACAGAGACACTCATACTTGTGCAATTTAGTTTTTCCTTCTTTCATCACCAACCTTTTTGACCTTCTGGCTATGCAATCTTTTAAATGCCAGCACCTTAAAAATTCTGCCTACCAAGCAAGAACACAAACTCACCATGAAGCTCTTAACACCATTCTAACCCTGTTTCCAATAAAGGAAGTGGGGAAGGCACCGATGAGTATAGACTCATTAGTGCTGCCAGGATGTAATTTAGTGCCCTGGCTCTACAGAACACTTGTCAATCCACTAGGGTTTTCAAGCCATCACCCAAAGTTGCAATGGAATCACCAAGCCACTCTCCACGTAGGTGAAATACATCATGTTAGATATGAGGTGAAATTCCAGCAGTGGGCTACAAAAATGAAGGGACATTTACCAAGCTAGTGGAAATGCATCTCTAAGGCATTCAGTTGTTAAGTTTGTGTAGGGAGAGGTGGAAGGGGAGAGAGTAAAAAGATAATGAGACACTTTGGGGCAGACCAAACTGATGATTCTGATACTCAGAACCATCTGCCAGGCATATTTTCCTCATTATGTTGTTTACATAAATAAAATAGTCCCTTGCTAGGAGAGCTGAAAAATATGTGGGCACATTAGAAAACGGAGTTCTTTCATTTGCCTACACAACCCAGAGAATGAGCTCTATTCTAAGGAGGCTAACACTAACTATGGAGATAGCTACTGCTGGAGTACGAAGTGATGAGAAAGAATTTATTTCCCTAAATGGGAATTTACCTACTTCAAGCCTATACAAATGTTAGCCCCAAGGACTCCTCCCCCATCCTCCCAAGGGAAAAAGGGCTTTTTATCACTATACATAAGTCCATACACACTAGACATAATAGAGAATAGGGGAAACCCTTCCACCTTTTAAAATGTCTTCTTTTGTTTAAAGAATTTCATAATTTATTTTAGATGCCACACCAATGGATTTTTATGGTGAGTCTAATTGGCAGCAGGAGGGGGAAAAGTGTGATTTCATAAAATTAAGCAGGCAATTCTTCACTTTGAAAGCTAAAGTTGCCTCGGAAACAGCGCTGCTTCCACGGTCATCTAATTTTGCCTCTTTTGTCCCACAGGACCAAGCTTTAGGGAGGCATCATTTATTTACAGGCCTTTCCACTGGGCTTCAGTTATCGGCCAATAATACTGTGGACACACACTTCTAATGGCCTATGTTTTGAAACTGAGTCTAATCTAATGGCGCAGGGCCCAAACTCCTTTTCCAGCATAGCCATTAAAGGATGTAGGTTATTGCTGTTGTCACCATTGATATTTGTCATTGTAATGTAATTAGGGCCCTAAAATGATGCATTACAGCCCTTGGCACAGCTTCTATTAAAATCTTTTCTTCTGCTCACTGAACTGCGACCTGCTTTCTGATGAATAACAGACAGACAGCTTTAGGGTGAGGAGCAGATTCATCAAAGAAGTATTTTTCAGCTTTGGAAATAAAAATAAAAAGGCAACCTAGGAGGAAAAGCACAAGGGGGGGGGGATCCACAATACACATTTGAATTTGATCTGACCACTTGAAATTCTGATTGCGTCTGATGAATCTTGCTTAGACAATATATTCCCAGCCTTCAAATCACACGGTTAATCAGGGTTCTAATCTGCTATCCATCAGCCTATGCCAGCACTGTAACTTCCAATCAAATTTATAGGTGATGTGGGTCATGCATCCCTGAACAAGTACATTCACGGGTATCCTATTTAAACGGGCCCAGATTCTGAAATGCTGTTGTTAGGGTTACTGGATGTTATAATAGTATTCAATGTTTTATGAAAGCTCCTGATAAACAGCTGCTAAATTATTGCCTTTGGATACAGCATGATGTTCCAAAGTAGCATTAATGGTCCAATAAAAGGGTGATTGCTCATGCCAAAATACAAAAAGGATAGTTTTTGCTGCCATAGTTTGTCAAATATGTTAGCAAATTCTGACACTTCTATTATTTCCCTCCCAATATACCAAAGATACTTGTTTAGAAATAAAAAATACACTGAAAATGTTTCTTCGCCTTCCACTCAGCACCATTCTACTTTTTGCCTCCCTTCTTTTCCATCCCTCTCTTTCTTCTATTACTCCCATTTTAAAAACAAAAAAAAATCACAAAAAAATTGGACAAGAAATTTCAAAAACAAGCAATTTCAGAGAAACGGTCTGTTTTAACTCAACACTAAACACTATGTGCATGTGAACACCAAAGGTACTATCCCAAAGAAGCGACGGAGGACTAGACTGGACACAGTATGACCTGTTGTAAATTAAAAAGGTAAATGACAGAGAATGAAATCTATTTTCTTTTTACCTCTCTGCTTCAAATTGCAAAAAGATCTATTACATTTACAATCTTGGGGAAATGGTTATTACACATTTGACCAACAATCAAACCACTGTCAGAAAATAACACCTGTGTCAAATTTAAAACCTTCTCCACCAATTCTTTCTTATCACAAAAATGAACAAAAGTAGCTATTTAGGCAAAATGAGCATAAGCTTGATTTTTAAAATGTCTCTCCCACCACAAATGATTCTGAAATGTATAAAAGGTGCTTACCACATTCTCACTTCTTTATAAATAAGTTATTCAGATTACAAAACATTTGTCGTTAAGGAATTGCTTCTGGGGGCTTTGGTCTGTCACACAAATGGAAACAACACTACTATGTACGCAGAGTAGATATAAAACAAAGTAATAAAACATTATTGGGAAATCCATTTCAGCAGCCAACAGGAAATATATGCATATGTGGATACACTTTCAGAAAAAATGTTCTCAAAGAACATTTATTTCAGTTAATTTCTTTAAGTATAACCTTTGCCGAAAAAGATCAATCTAATTTATTAGGTATTTACTAAGTATATAAACATGCACAATATCAAAATAAGCATTTAATATTGGGGGGGGTGTATGAAAAAGTTTGTGTGACAGCACAGTGTGAAATAAATTAATCACATTATTTCACATTGAACTAATTAACAGACAAAGACTGCAATATATGTTTTATTTCGACCATGAAATAATTTATCTGGAACAGCTAATTACAGAATTTCAAAAGTATAACCATTGAATGTATTAATTGCTTACACCTAAATTTAAGTATTTTGGGAAAATAACAAAAACTCCTGAGTGGCTTATTCATAAGGCAGTATGGAGGTTAAGAATTATTCTCTCACTAGGCTAATGAGTCAGTTTTATCTTTATGTTCAGTACAACTCAACTGTACAGAAGAGCCATAAATGTTTTGAACTAAAGTGTTAAGTGTGATTCTTCCATAAAGTACAGAAGTGAGGAAGGTTCAAATTGCGAATAGACAATACAAATGTCTCTAGTGAATTGTAACAGTAACTCTGATGCTTCCAATTTGCCAATTTATTTCGTTGAAATGCTCATTTTGCACAACATACTGTACAGAACTTAATATAAGATAAAATGAAGTTAATAACATCTTCAGAATCAATTTATTCATGTACTCATTAGCTTTCTAGACTGCAAGAGTCAACTATTGAGACATTTTTATTCTCCTCCCTAAGAAAATACCACCTTCAGGTGGGTCAATTAAAATTAAAATAATGGCCTTAGATGTGCAATCATTTAAAAATAAGGCAACAAATGGGGAAGGGAGAAAGTGTCAGACATAAATGAAGTCTGAATGCTTGCTCACCTTTTGGTATGCTTCAGAACAGTGCTACTCACTCTAACTGAAAACAGTGAACACAATATGGAAAAGGAGCTACACATGGTACTTAGACCAGACAGGTCGCAGTGTAGAGCTAATTCCTGATATGTTTATTCAATGCAGTGCCAGCTATTTAGCTTGATTACTAAACTCTTCAATTAAGCTTCTAAAATGCAGCACACATGGGCATGTCCCCTATTTAATCTTTAGATAAATATCTAAACCAAAAAGACCTGCCAAGTCTGGGAGGGTCAGTCTTCTTTATAATTACCTCCTCCCCTGACAAGAGTTTGACTGTGACTATGGCACCCACCCCGACGGGAACATCTTAAGCACCGTCACTCAACTTTCTTTTTAAAACACATATTTACGGTATTTTTACTGCACAGTAAGTGTGCCATAAAGTACACAGTCTCAGTTAATTGGATACATTAAAGAACTCCATTCATTGATTCTAACACTTTATATTCTACTTTTGGTGAAGCTTATGGCTTGGGAAGGGTTTGCTGTGGGGAACAACACATAAAGTGATAAAAATCAGAATGATTTCTCTCACCTGAAGATACCCATGACATCACTGTACTTTATGAAACTAGTTCCAACTTGTTTCCAAGGAGGATGTTTTGTTTTACTAAAATTTTCTGCAATCGTTTTTTTTTTAATGAGTATCTATCTCCCTCCCATTTCTGAAGCTTTTAAAAAAATCTCTTTGAAAGAAATTCTTGCTTAGATAAATACCTAGTGTCCTAAAAAAGATCTTCTGCACTGTAGTTATTACATTTAAATACTGCTCCAAATGTTAAGAACGATTGAGAGTGATGTATTATCTGAGAATGACCAGCCCTGTGCCAGACTTCCAATTACTTGTGCAAGGTCAAATCATTTCAGCTCTAAAGTCTGATAAACATTGTAACCCGTGTTATCAAATTGTACTCTGTTTCACTTGTAGGGTGGGGATGGAGGTTGGGAGAGAGGGAGGAGGAATGATAAAGGGATGGCAGGGAGTGGAAAGAAAGAAAATTACTTCTTTGGTAGGCTTAGCTCCTGCCTTCCCTCCTAGAGGTGGGGTTGGGCAGTGAACCTTACTTGCTAAAGGCCTGGAAAGACTTAACAAGTATCGGTTTTCTTCTTAGTTTATCCGCTGAGTTCTCAAAGCAACATCCCCGCTCCAACTTCAATGTGGACATTTTTTCAATTCAAACATTTATTAAGTGCTTAAAAAGTCTACCAAAGGCCCTATTCCTGCATGCTGGTATTCAAGTTTATACCTTTTAGTGCTGTTTTAAAATTAAGTTTTAGATTTGAGTTTTTAAGATCACTTGCACTTGGGATCAGATCCTGACCCAAAAGAGCTAACTTCCCTTACATTACTGCCTTATTTAACAGAAGACCAACCCTCTAACTTATTTTGATTATTCCAAATGATCACAGTTACGGGACTGGTAGAAAATAATTAAGAGCAAAACAAGCAAAGGGTCTTCTCTCCTTAAAAACACTGTCTCAGCCCAACTGTTTTCCTTTCCATGAAAGGAAAAATGAGCAAAGTTAGCCTTTACTTCTTAACTTAAGAATCACAGGAGTTAGTAGTAGCAGCAGTAGTAATAGTAACGCCTGGCATTTGTAGAGTACTTTAAATTTATGCTAAGTACTATACATCCATTACCTCCTTTAAGAGTTGTGAAGCCTTACAAAAGAAAGCCTATAGATGTTATTATCTTCATTTTACAGATAAGGAAACTGAGGTTCAGAAAGACTACATGACTTGCCTTGGGTCATTTGGCTAGTATGTGTGTCAGAAGGTAAATCTGAACCCAGGTCTTCCAAGTCTAGTTCTCTACCTATTTACTATATCTCACCACCTCTTCTTAGTCAGTTTTCCTCTACTGAAACAGCACTTGAAATGTGGCCATTTTTGTTATGCAGAGTGGAATTTGTTAATGCCATCTGGGTTTTTGTGTCAAGTAAGTCATCTACCCAAAATTATGTAATCAATAGTCAAATTGAAACCAAAAACCAGGACTTAATGATCATCAAGGCCCCACAGAACATCAAGTTGCCCAAGTCAGATTTGAGATTCCATTCAGAGTTTAGCCTGTGACAAAACTGCCAGCTTTTACAGTAATGACAATAAGAGAATAAAAAAGATAAATAAATACTTCCCCAAGCTTAGTAGATATAGATTCAATACTGATCAGGCTCCAATCCATTAATAGTCACACCACATGAAACACTGTTTGAAAACCATACAAAGATAACCAACACACGCACAATACTCCTGTTCTCGAATAAGATCATGCTTCAGTGGGCTCTTCTCTGGGCCTAGCTTCTAACCAATTGACGACACAAAAAAAGCAAAGGCCAGTCTAAAAGACTCATTTTTATTCAAATTATCCAAACGATGTTGATGCATTTAGACCACAGATATCCACAGACCTGGGGCCTTTCCTGCTTTATATATTTCAGTGTGGAAAGAGCACAGGAAAGGACACAGCCTAAGAATACCAAACTGGGAGTCAGGAACCCAGAGTTCTAGGTCCTCTTCAGTGGCTGGTTCCCAAAGGAGGTCCCTTGGATTCTCAGGGCTTAGTTAGCTCCCGCACAGATAAAATGAAGGGATGGCACAAGTAGACCTCATAGACCTCTCCGAGCTCTGGCATTGTACAATGCACATGGCACATTCTCTCAAAGAGAATGAAAGCCACTTGAGGGGTTTTGGTTTTTGTTTTTTTCCTTTGTATTCCCAACTTCTAACATAGGTCCTCATACTCAGTAGATGTTTAATAAACGCTTGTCAAATTAGGTTGGAATTCAATGATTCTTTCAGGTACACATACTTACAAAGTGCCCAGTATTTAGCAGGTATTTAATAAATAAATGCTTGTGGAGTAATGAATGAGATCTCTCACCACTGCTTACTCCAAAATCCTAAAATGATGCAGCTGATCAGAGATTATCTAAGAGGCACCAGGTGGTACACCACCGCACATGGAGGAGGAAAACCTGAATTCCAATCTGGCCTCAGGAGCTTAATGGTCATATGATCCTGAGCCAGTCACTCATTTACTCTCAATGGGACCCAAGATTCTTCAAATGTAAAATAGAGACAGTAATAGCACCCGCACAACAGGCGGTTTGAGGATCAAATGGGGTAATATTTGTAACTCGATTAGCATAGTGCCTGACACAGAGCACTTAGTAAATACTTTTTTCCCTTCTCTCCACCCCATTTGGCAAGCTAAACAAACTGCCCTTATGACAGAGCCATAGGAAAGGGATGTTAAGAGGTATAGTTTGGTGTATAAGGCACAGAAATGATCTATTCTGTATGCCAAAGATTTTTTTGCAGGAGGTATAATTTTTGAAAAAATATTTGAAAGGCTAGAAATTATCAAGGGAGAAGTAATAAGAAAGAAGGACTTCAAAAAGAATGTGCTCTATATAAAAACTACCCCCTGGATTTCCTTTCTTCTAAAATCTCCCATTCCCTTTATTCCGCATCACTTAAAATTCCATTAACCTTCTATTATTTCAAATTTCCAACAAGACACTTGGTTCTAAGGCTTATTTGGTTTTTTTTCTCTCTCCAAAATTCATTCTATGTTTCAGCAAATTCTCATCTTTATACCAAAATCCTTCCAGCTCTCTGACTAGCCTAACAGCCCTGCCCTCTAAAGAGCTAATAATGCTTCCTTTTTATAAACTAGTTATCTGGTTTCTAGTAAAACAGTCTTTCCCCTTTCATGTCCCCAACATGCAAAAATGTAATTAATCAAAGCAGCAAAGTTCAGTGTTAAAAAGCACTGGATTTTGGAAGCAGAGGACCTGAGTTCAAATCCCAGCTCAACCCCTTAATAATACAGGGCCAATGCAGTCTCGGGCATACCACTTCAACTTCATCGATAAAATTAGGGAGCTGGACTACACAACTTCAAAGATACCTTTCCATCTTGAATCTACTGATTGGATAAGATGCCATTATCTATATAAAAGCCTGCCAGGATTTCCTCCATTACCCCTTAGGTCCTTAACAGTTTTTAATGCCTCAAATGGAAGAAGTATTTAAATGACCAAACCTACAGAATTGCCCTTAAGAGTTTATTTAGAAGCAAGACTGTAGTAGGGTGTCCCAAGGATATGTGCTTGACTGTGCTTAACATTTTTAATCAATGACTTGGATAAAGACATAGATGGCGCAGTTTTCAAATTTACAGCCAACACAAAGTTGGGAGGGTTAGTTAGAGAACATGTTGGACTACGGTGTCAGTACCTAAAAAATCTCAATAGGCTACACAGTTGGGCCAAATCCAGTAGGATTAAATTTAATAAGGATATCCTTGTGTTCAAAATGTCAACTTCCCAATTAGAAGATGGAGGAGGGAAAAAAGTTGTTTGAAAGCAGACCATCTAAAAGAGATGGGGTTAGGGTAAGTGGACTGCTAGCTCAACATAAGTCTACGTGTGTGTGTGTATATACATATATGTATATGTGTATACATGTACATATATATCATACAACAGTATAATATATAAACTAAAGCAATCTTACTTAGGCTGCTTTAAGAGAAAGGCATGACATCCAGGACCAAGAGTTAATAATCCCTCTGTGAATATATCTCTTTCTACTACCACTACAGCAAAATGTAATTTTTGGTCCATTTATGCCTTTATGGGAGAGACAGAAACAGAAAGACAGCGAGACCACTTTGCAAATATTACAGCACTGGGACAGGTATTATTGTTCCCTTGCTCGCTTCCATAAAAAATGCCAAGTTGGATGACGTCACAGTGAAGGCGAGAAGCCACAGAGACAGCACCACACCAGAAAGAGGGTATGAGAAAAGCCTCTCAAGTGACTGGTTAAGAGCTGGTAGCATTCACCTGATAGACTGTCAGAATACCCCATGGCACTAGACAGGGGATGGAACTTGGTAGATTACTCAGTGGTCAGCTACTTCTCTCTACCAGTGAGGAAAAGCTTAACACCTAGGAGAGGAAAGGCTTTTCTGTCTTCAAGTGTAGTCCTACCTACTGAAATAATTTTGGGAAAATGTCTACACTTTCTAAATTAGGCAAAAGTGTGGATTTAAAGAATGGATTTGGATAACCGGTCTTCTAGACACCAAAGATGGGTATGAAGAATGGAATTAGATGGGTGATTATCACTTTACAATAGAAATTCACTTTTTTATATGTTCAGTAGCTCAAAAAATAAGTTTTAGAAGAATCTTAGGAATAGTTGCAGGGTATAAAGATATAAAAAGGACATTAGGAACACAAGGAACAGAAAGTATGAAGAAATGGTTTACATAAAAATATTAAAAGATGGAGACAGCATGGTACAGTGGAAGGAGTGCTAGATTTGAGTCTCAAGGACTGGTATGTAAATCCTGACTCTGCTACTTTGTGTCTGTGTGACCTTGGGAAAGTCATGTAGCCTCTCTCTGGGGCTCAGTTTCCCTATCTGAAGGTTGAAGGGTTGAAATGGATGAACTCTAAGGTCCTTTCCAGTCCTAAATTTATGCTTCTATAACTGCACGTATGTATATGTACTCAGAGACGGGAAAAGGGAGGGAGGGAGGAAAAGAGGGAGAGGGAGAAGGGGGGGAGGGGGAGGGGGAGAGGGGGAAAAAGAGAGAAAGAGACAGAGAGAGAGACAGACAGAGAGAGAGAGAGAGAGACAGAGAGAGCACTCTAGAAGAAGTAGGCAGGCTACATGTTTACCTAGTTCCCGAATTGGAAAAAGTTGATAAGCAAGAAATTCAATTGGAAAGACTATATGCAGTTGAGAAGCCAGCCCTATTTATACAGCAGGACAACCTATTTAGGCTAGATTTCATTAATGCTATGTGTGCCTTGATATTAAATAAAATAAAGACAAAGGAAATCACATTGACACAAATATGCATTTTCTTAAATAGTTTTAAAATCAAACTTTAAGTAAGGCTTTAAATACTTAAGAAACATGCACCTAAATAAATGCCAGTAATATCATAAGTGAAATTGCACATGCAGAACCTTAGAAACCATCTAATCCAATCCCCTCATTTTCCTCTTGAGGAAACCAAAGATCAATGAGTTGTTCGAGTATTTTGTCAAAGGTCATATAATCAATCAGCAAACATTTATTAAATGCCTACTATTTTGCCAGGCACTGAGCAAGGGACCAAGGACACAAATATAATAAATGGAAAACAAAATACCTACTGGTGAGAAGCTTACGTTCAAACAGGAGAGGCAAGAAAGGCAAATATATATATATACATATATATATGTACAAAATAAAGAGAATAAATACAAATAAACACAAGCAGTCTGAGAGCAAGGGCACTAGTATTTGAGGAGATCAGGAAAGGAATCATGCATCTTGAGGGAAGAGAGGGATTCAATGAGGCAGAGGTGAGGAGGGACAGCATTTCAGGGGCCATCAGCACAAATGCATAACAGCAGATGGGGTGGAAGAACAGAGAAAAGGCCTATTTGACTGGACTGCAGAGTGCAGGAGGTCAGTGATGTATGATGAGGGTGGAAACGGCTGGGGCAAGGTCATGAAGAGCTTTAGAAGCTAAATAGAGGCAATAAAAAAAAAAAAGCCGCTGGACTTGCCTAGAGGACTGAAATGGTCAGCCCTGCAGCTGAAGAGAATCCCTTAGGCTACAGGGTAGAGGATGGCCTGGAGCAGGAGTGGGGAACTTGCGGCCTTCAGGCCACCTCAAGTGACCCCCTTTGACTGAATCCAAATTTCACAGAACAAATCCCCTTAATAAAAGGATAAAGGCCACACCTAAGGACTTGTGGCCTCTAGGCAGCAGGTTCCACTCCCCCCCACCCCCACCCCCACCTCCAGGAAGGAAGACCAAAGAGGAGGCTCTGCAATAGGTCAGGAAGACAATGCCGAGATGAACTTAGGAGGCATCAATCTCCAGGAAGAGACTGGGGCTGGACACAGGCCAGCGAGTAACTGGCACAGAGACAGCTAATAATTAGACTCACGGGAGATGATGAGACGACCAAGAAAGGAAGTACAATGAGAGGTGAATGGGAACCTAAGACAGAGACTCGGCAAACACCCACAACTCTTAGGGAGCCGAATTTGGTTGATGAACCAGAAAAGGTCCCAGACTTGGGAGGAAAACAAAGAGTGAGGCATGTCTTCTGGGGAGAGAGGGTGGTTGGCAGCATCAAGCAAAGCCAAGGTGGAGAACAAAAGGCCGTCAGACGCGGCACCAAAGCACTCTTTGATGACTGGAGAAAGCAGCTTCAGTAAGTGATGACATCAGAAAGCAGACTGTAAACAGCCGCAGAGTGAAAGGGGAGGAAGTTTTCTGGAAGTCTGGCTGAGAATGAAGAGATCTAAAATGAGAGGTTGAGTGTGGCTGAGGTTGTAATTCTCAGGAGAAATGTCAAGGGCAGCTTACAAACACGGGGTTAGCCTCGGCAGTAAGGAGCAAAGACTGGATCTGAACCCAGGTCCTCTGACTCCAAATAAAGTGCTCTTTCTTGTCACTGCATGACTTCACTACCTCCATGATTCTATAACCCAACATATAACCCAAATAAAAATGTGGATCAGAATGAGAATTTTGATACAGGCCTCAGAGCATGTAACAACAGAATCAGTGTTCCGGGGAAGCCGTGGTACACGGGAGGAATTCAAGACCCCCAAGTGCTGTTTTTTTTCCTCCTTTTTTGACAACAGAATTCGGAAAGGCAGGAAGAACAGCCAGGCAACAAAGAATAAGGAAGGCAATGAAATTATCCCTGGGCAAAAAACAACTTCAGAATACTCATCAGGACAAGTTTTCAAAGCTAAGCACCTCTGGAAAGTTTCAGGAATTCTTTCCTTAATTAATTCTTACTTAGTTGCTATTATAGTAGAAGCGCCTGGTGGCACCGTGAATGAAGATCTCAGTGCAAATCCAGCCTCAAACACGTACCAGTTGTGTGACTCTGGGCAAGTCACTTAACCTCTGTTTGCCTCAATTTCCTCAAATTGTAAAACGAGGATAATTACAGCACCACAACACTGAGTTGTTGTAATCATAAAATGAGATGTTTATAAAGGGCTTACACAGTACCCGGCACATAGTAGGTGCTACATAAATATTGTTACTATCACTACTGTGCACTAGGCAATCTTGGGAGGTGGTAGGGTGAGGGACAGGAAGAGATATAGAGATTAATAAATAAAACATGGCCTTTATCTCAAAGAGTTTACACATGACTAAAGGAGATAAGGTATGTCCACAAATCACACAAGTATGTGATAAGTGCCCCAGGAGTGGAGTCCAAAGAGCTAGAAAAGTTCAGGGGCCAGAGAGATAGATCACTTCACATGAGGAATCAAGGAAGGCCTCAGAGTGAAGCACTTAAAAATTAAGTCACGTAAGGTGGGCCTCAGAGTCAGTACTTTGAAAAGCAGAACTGGAACTCAGGGTGTTCCAGGCAAAGAGAACAAATATAAGCAAAGAAAGTATCTCTGAACGTGTACAGGGCAGCCAGAAATCACCCAGGTCAGTTCTTAGCCTGAGGTCCACAGTCCAGAAGCTTCACCAGACTGCCCAAGGGGTCCAGAGCACACAAAAAGTTGAAGAATCCCTAGTCTATTTCGATTAGAACATAGGATTCATGTAGTAGAATATACAGCCGGAGAAGCAGGTTATAGGCAACTGCAAAGGCCCTCCAGTAAGAGGCGTGGGACTTTATCAGGAACCAAAGTTTTCAGAGCAGGAGAATCATATGATCCAGGTAGTACTTTAAACTAATTAATCCAGTGATAGCATAAGACCAATGGGAGCTGGAGACAGACTCTGTGAGACACAAGTCAAACAAAGGTGCTATAATAATAATAAAGTCCAGGGATGAGATATGTTGACAGGTACGACTGGCCTAAGCAAGAGTGGTGGCCATCTGAACTGGCAGCAAAGAGCTGATGCACAATATGAAGGAAAAAAAGGACAGTTGGGGATTGGTAACTCGTTATGAAAATCCAGAGGAGAAAGAAGCAATCAAACATGACACGGGTTTCAGGTCTAGCAGAATGGTGATACCATTAACAAACACAAGGCAGACGAAGATCTGATTTAAGGAACGAGGTGGGGAACCAGAGATCACAAAGAAGTATGTCATGCTTCTTACAAAGACCTAACTAGGAAAACCAACACCCGGACCTCAGATGAAACAGTCCAAATGCAGATCTGGAGCTCTACCAGCCCCTGATCCTACTCCCTCACCCTCTTTCATAGTGCTTGCTTCCCCCTCTTCCCCATCCCCAGCAACTGCTATGGATTTCCAAGGTGGATGCCAGATGGCTAATGTCAACACCAAAAGCCAAACCCCAGAGGCCCATCCTAGTGACAGTTCTACAATGATCAAACATTCCAAAGGGTACACAGGCAAAGACCCAACCATAACTCTACAACTATCAAATTCACCTTAGATGTCCGGCAAGTCAGGTTACTATTCTAGGACTCCGCTTTTCCATCTGTAAAGTGGGAATAACATTACCTGTTGCCCATCTGGTTCCCAAGGACTAATGAGTGAGATTTATGAGACAAGCTCCTAAGGTCAGTATGACTGCTTTCTTCAAGGCACAAACAAGATTAGATAATGCTGTAAATTGAGTAGCTTTATAGTTGGGTATTGATTCAAGCTTAGGGCTCTGTCTCAATTAGGAAGGGATACCTCACTAATTTACACTACATGAGGGAAAGGGATAAAGGAGGAAAGGCCACAGGGCAGAATGGGAAGAGAGCCAAGACAGATGGTGGTGCTTGCCAGCCTGGATGGCACAATAAAGGAGCCCAGATCTTCTTGATTGATTGGAAGTGTAAGGTCACAGGCTCTGCCCCAGGAAATTTGCTGTTTCTCCACTTTCATGCACTGTGACCCAGAAAAGACATTTAGTATTTTTATTTTTGGCCACCAGTCAACTCAGTAGCGCTTAAAGCTGAGGATCTCTTTCCTCTATTCTTTGTCAATAGGACACTTGCCCCAAGTGTATTATATTTTACATTAGGTGAAGAGAAAAAAAAAATACTGATATTTCTTTTACTACCTGTGGTTCCTCTGCAAGAGGGCATGGTAGCAACGGTGAGAGGAGGGTAGGAATTTGTAAAGCTCTATGTGTATATGCAGACAGGCACCAGACAAGCACAGAACATGGATTTAAGTGGTATAATTTCCATAATCTCAAAAACTACATTCCCACTAATTGTGAGAGCAAGAAAATGACAGAAAAAAATTGTCCAAAATCCTCCAGTTATGATAAGTTCTATCAGATGTGCTTTTAAAAAGTCTTAAAAGACTTTTTTATCCATCATTCCCTCCAACCTAATGAACCTTCCCCTTTGTAACAAAGAAAGTTAAGCAAAACTAGCCAAAACAGTGGCCACACTGTGACCATAGTGTGTGAACTATCTATAGGCCCCCATCTCCTACTTTTTATCTCCACTGACAGTGGAGGGGGGGGTGGAGAAGGTGGGAAAACAGGTGTAGGGGGTTTGTTTGTTTGGGTTTGTTTTTAAGGAAAAGCTTCTGTCCTTATCAGAGTGAAGGAAAAAAGCTAAAATCAGTTTTGAAGTAAGTAAAGCATTAAACTTGACCGAAGTTTCTCTACATCTACAGTACTTTACTGTTGAACGCTGGGTCAACTATTTTTCCTAAATGTATTGCTCTGCACTTGTCCTTAAGAGCTTCTTCATCCAACGTGGCTTGCAAGGTCACTGAATTCTGTTCCGGACTTGAGGTATTTAGACACCATGATGAACTTCTCGACATCTGCAAACTTAATGGAGCATAGAAGGTACACCTACACCCATTCTTGAGTTTATTATAAATTAGGAGTTTGCATATTAAACCCCATTTTACCATCCATTCCAATTTTAAAATAGATTATCTTCATTTTTACAGAGGAAGCGACTGAGGCAAAAAAAAATTAAAAGATTTAGTCAAAACCCTCCAACTACATGAAACCACAGGCACAGATCTAGAACCCAGGTCTTCTAACTCAGTACAATATTGTTTCCTCTAGAAGGAACTGCTTTCTAGACAGATTCTGAAGAATGCGAAATGAAAAACAGAGACAATTAAGACAAGATTTTCTCATAAAGTTCTCAACAACGGCGGTACAATAAAAAACTGCAAAAATATAACTCAAGGAACTTCTGCCAAACTCGAACATTTTCTAGACTGAATGTTTTGCTTGTGTTTTTATGTACTCAATAGAAAGGTTTGTGTAGAGTGTTCAGATGAGACATATGAATGCCTATTCTTTTTTCCCAAAGAGAAGGCATGATGTTCTAAAAAGAGCAACAGACTTCAGTGAGAAGACCCAGTTCTAAGCCCTGACTCCAACACTTACTGGCTATGAAGCCAGGGGAAAAGTTGAGTCAGCCCTCTCTGCCTTGACCTCATCATCTTGACTCCAAGTGATGGTGCTGGACTCAGGGCTCATCTGGCCTTCTCTCTGCCCTGCCCTCCATTGCCTATCTCAGCTTTTGCCCTGGCATCCACCCCAAGGTTGGAACTTCACTGCCTCTTCATCCCTCTCTACCCTGAAGGCACAGACTTTTCTTGACCCACTCTTCCCCTCCCACTGCTTTGCTTGTGCTCCACCTTCCCTGTCTCCTATTTATTTTGTATTTATCCTGTGTGTACTTATGCATTCACATGCTGACTGTCTCCCCTGACAGAATGTAAGCCTGTTGAGGGGGCAGGGAGTGTTTGGTTTTTGCCTTTATATCCCCAGCACTGAACACAGTGCCTAGCACATTGCAAGCCCTTAAAAAAGGCTTGTGGACTGACTGGACTAAAGGGCTTCCTCCAGCTCTAACATTCTCTGAGTGTGAACTTAGGATTCTTTTATTTTTTTTCCAATATGGCATATTACTCAAGAGATCAAAAGTGGTTCTCTGAAAGTATACTGGGGGAGACCAGCTGATTGGAGAAGTAAAGCAAAAAGATAACAAATAAAGAGAACAGATGTTAAAATGTAAGTGCAAAAAGTAGGCTGTTGTGGTTCGCTGAAGAAAGGAACAGAATAGACATGGAAATAGGGAAGAATCAATACCCTCTTCCCCCTTGCAAACAACATGACTCACAAGAACCAGAAGCCAATACCCAGTTAGGCTATCTGATAAAAAGTTACTCTTTAAATTAATTTAATCAGCTGAACTATTTTAAAGATAGAAAATCTAGAACAGGTATCCAGAATACAATCATGGGAGACAGCACTCACTCAACAAACATTTACTAAGAACTTTACTATTTACATTATCCAAGGGGAAGGGGGAGGGAAAGAGAAGCCATAATTATTATTATTATTAATAGTCAGCATTTATCTAGCACTTTGAGGTTGACAAAGCACTTTTTACGTTAGCCTTGTAATCACAAAGTTTTGTAAAACCTCATCCAGGCACCACAGAGCTAGAAAGGCAAGAATCAGAACTAGAAAGCCACTTATTTGGATCATCCAATCCATGCCCCATTTAAAAATTGTTTAATGAACAAGCATTTATTTTTTTCCTCCTACCTTAATTCACCCATCCCTTATTCTCCCCTTTCCCCACTGTAAAAGGAAAAAAACAAAAACAAAACCCTTGGAACAAATATTCACAGTCAATCAAAACAAATTCTCTCACTGACCATTCCATCCTGTATCAGGAAATCGGTAACATGCATTATCATCAGTCCCCGGGAATCACGGTTGGTCACTGCATTTGATCAGAGCTATTAAGTTTAAGTTATTTGTCTTTATAATGCTGCTGTTAATATATAAATTGTCCTCCTCACTTCATTCAGCACCAGCTCACAAAAATCTTCCCAGGTTTCTCTAAAATCTTCCCCCTCTTCACAATTTCTTCCTATAGCAAGCAGTACTACACTAATTTGTTTTCCTAGCTCTGCTCACCTCATTCTGCATCAGATCACATAAGTTTTCCCAGGTTTTTCTGATACCTTCCCCTTCATTGATTTCTTAGCATAGCACAATACTATTCCATAATTTGCTTAGCCAATCAATCTCCTTAGTTTCCAGTTTTTTGCCCCTACAAAAAGACTTCCTATAAATATTTTTGTATATATGAGTCCTTTCCTATTTCTTTGAACTCTTTCAACTCACTCATCATTTTCGAAATGAGGAAATTGGGGCCGGAAGAGGTTAGGTGGCTTGCATGAGGTCACAGATAGTCAGTGGCAGAGCTAAAACTGTAACTTAAAATATTTAGTCTCATCATACCCAACAAATTTAAAATGTTAAGGAGAATAGAAAGTTTTTTTTAAAAAGTTAAAGAGTAAATATTCCATTTTAATAGCTACTTTCCAGGGCTTAAATGAGTATATGGCCTATACTCATTATAAATATATAACATATAAACATAGGAAAACCTTGTGTTCAGTCACTCAGAACAATGCAATTGAGACATGATGCCTAAATCTCCGTCCTCTTCCTGGCCAGGCTAGAACTCAAATATTTATTTTACTTATCCTGGCCAGCTCCATAATATGAACATTTAACATGTTCTTGATATAACACAGAGATCTCATCTGGGCAGAACTGAAGATTACTGTGCCTAAAACAGAACTCTGCTGTGCAAACTGCTCTGCCCAAGAGTTCCACTCTTTCTGGTTGTTGATGACATCACTAGATTCAAGTCTTCCATAAATCAATCTAGACATACAAGGGGGAAAAAATTCAAGGGAGTGAAAGTCGTGGTCAGACTTGGGAAAACACACCATAAAACAACGTATGTTTCTGACAGTTGAGCTGACTGCATGACAGACAGCAAAACCACATTTCCGCATGCCTTTTTTTTTAATGGATCTGTGGCTTTATGCCACCAAGCAATATTTTGGTTTACCAAAATGTACTCTATGGCCTTTTTAATTTCATGTTTATTTAAACTTTTTTTTTTTAACTATCACTACTGCTCTTATTATGGCAAAGATTCAAAACAATGAATGGAAGAGTGAGGCAGTATTTAACAAACTAGTATATTCTTCAAACAAGTTTTGATTTGGGGGATTTTTTTAAGTCATGTTGAAATCCTGCAACTATCTTAAAATTTTCTGACAAAAGCAAGTTGGTAACTAATTACAACCACGTAAAGGCCTAGATAAGCATTTGTCAGGTACATATTGTATAGAAAGGTTTTGTCTTTATTACAGCTCTTTTGCAAATTACTATTTTGCTTTTATTCTGTGAAGCATACTATAACCCATCCACATTATCAGCACAATCACAAATTCTAAAAAGCCAAATAGCCAAACAAATAGCCAAAGAGCCTGACCAATAAAAGACTGACTTCTGGCCTCCCACCTGCCAAAGCTCTCAGGTGATAACATTCATAAATGTTGCACTAGGTGTAGACTGAGTGGTTATACAAAAGCTTCCTTCTTAAAGACAAAAGCAAAATAAAGGAGAGGGGAAGAGCATTCTCTGTTCCTGATTTCTGAAGGCACTGTGGAGGGAGCCAGTAGATAGGAAGATCACCTAGGTCAACATAAAATTAAATCTGAAGAGAAAAAGTCACACCACCCAGAAGTAATCTAGTTAAGATAAGATTCCAACTGCCCACTCAAACTAACCTGGCTGTTTCCCAACACACACTCATAGGCACTAACCACCGGTTTGGGAACAAAGACAGACAGATATGGAAAGACAGGCCAATAGCCACTGCTAACAGGCAGGTTTCACTGCACTGGACTTAAAACTAATAAACTCATTTACAAGGAGTTGGCTCATTAATTCAAGCCCCCAGCAGCCAGTAAGACTAAGATGTATTCTTTCTTCTTAACCCAGGAGATACGGGTCCATTTCCAAACGAGGGTGGAGCTGGCTGGTCTCATAAGGTAAAGAGAGTTTTCTGTCCTTTGGCACTCCTGAGTGTATCTATCACAGCCAAACTGATCAGAGCTCTACTCTCGGTCACGCTTACTACACGTAATGTAACAAAACAAAAATGTTTCTGAAAATACAGTCAATTCCAGAAATGCAAGAGACCATGCTCCAGTCCTGTACTTCCAACTTCCTGCTTTGTGTACAGTAGGCAACTGAATGGAAAACAAACAAGAAACGTTACCAAGTTCCTGAGTATAGCCCAAGCACTACAATTCAGTCCAGGGACCGTGGAAAATGACAGGATACATCATGTCCCCAAAGAGCTTACATTCTACTAGAGGGATATCAAGGTAATATATGAAAAGATGAAAAGGCTCTAGGACAGGCCTGCACAACCTGTGCCCACCACAGGATTTTGGGTGGCCTGTGAAAAATGTAGACGAAAACATCCTTCGTTATGTGGAGGAAATCCTTTGCTGGGCTGCAGGTTGTGCAGGCCTGCTCTAGGAAATTAGGAGGAAGGGGGGAAAGTAGCAACATTCAGAGAGTGTGTGTGAGGGGTGGGGTAGGGGGAAGGGAGGGAGAGAGACAACCAGAAATACCTCAATAAACAGGTGACACCAAAGCAAAACCTGTAAAGAAGAGACAGATGTCGACAAGTGGAGATAAGGAGTGAACTCCAGATGTGAGTGATGGCACAGAGAAAAGTGAGAAAAGGAATGTTGGGGGTCAGTTAGTGGTGTTCCATTTTGGGTGGAAGGTATCATGTGTGAATGAGAGTAATGCCCAATAAAAGCTGAAAAGGAAGACTGGAGGCAGTTTGTAAATGGTCTTACAGGAGTTCGTATTTTGTCCTAGAGTCACATGAAGGTTTTTGAGCAGGACAGTAACACAGCCAGACCCGTACATTTGGAATATTATTCTGACAGCTATGTGAAGGACAGATTGGACCTGGGGACAGACTAAACACATGGAGACAGAAGGCTATTAATAAATGTCTGGTGAATTATATGTCTTTTTGAATGAATGGTGAATAAATGTTCTTTGGGCACCTCAGAAACCCATCTAAAATCATATTTACTATCATTACCCCCAAAATAGCTCTTCCTCCTAAGTCCCCTTTTTCAACTAATAGTACAAGTCAATCGTCCAGGCAGAAATCTGTCTTGGCCTCTTTCCTCTCCTTTGTTCCTCACATCCAACTGGTCGTCAAGTTCTATTAGTTCTTTGCTCACATCTCTAGAATTCGTTCCTTTCCTTCTATCCCTACTGCTACTGAGATAGTTTAGGTTCTTCACCGCGTAATGGCTAGATTACTGCAATAGCCTCCTAACTGGTCTCTCAGGATACAGACTCTCTTCAAATTAATTTTGCATACCACCACAAGTTTAATCTTCCTTTTAAAAATGCAATTTTAAGTACATCAATTCTCTTGCTTAAACGCATGCAATGAATCCTCGTTAAACACACAAAAGAGCCAAATTCTTAACTGTTCTGCCCCCATTTAAAGTCCTCCACAATTTGTTTCTGACATAGATACCTTTCCAGCTTCACCTCTCACCATCCCCTACACAAACTCTACAGTCCTGCCAATCTGAATGTTATTCCCTCCAATGCACTGTTCCTTCTACATCTTGTCTTTGTGTACAACATTCCCTCTACTTAGGATATCCTCCACACTCTCTTATTCCAATGGAAATCTGTTTAAAGTCTGCCTTTCCTTCAAGGTAGAACTTAAATGATACCTCTTCCCTGATTACCCTAGTAAGAAGTGGTACAATTACCAGTCCATACCACTTAGACATCTTTCATCAGAAAGCAGCTTGTATTATAGTATACAATTACTCTTTCAAATGTAGAATGAGACAGACTAGATGATTTCTAAAAATCTATTTGACTTTGGACCACCTGAGAGGGTCCAGGGACAGTACCTTGAACATCTTTTTGTCCCTCTCAGTGACTAGTTCAATGTCACGTACTTAATAAACACTAAATAAATATTTGATGAAGTAATGAAGACTAGGTTGCCTTTTAGCATCCAGGAGTCAAATCTAATGCCTATCGTCACTTAGACAAGTTAACCTTTAAATGATGGGAAAATAAGATTTACCCTCCTATTAGGATTCAAAGATTTCTTTTGCAAAATCATTTACAATCCTTCCTCAAGCCCATCTTTACCACCACCACCACCCATCAAGTCCTCAAGAATATGAAATATCTTATTAGAACACATCATCCAAACCATACCTGGTGTACCCTCCCCCTTCCACCACCAAATGAAAGGAAAATCCATGCATTCAAGTCAAAATAAAACATAGAACTTTGAGACCTCTCTGTCCAGCTCAGAAAGGCATCATGGAGCAGGAGATAAATAAAGCCCTGAACTTGGGAGTCAGGAAAAGGACACATTCAAATCTTACCTTACACACTTACTAGTTGTGTGACCCTAGGCAAGTCACCTAACCTCTCCAATAGATTCTTCAACTGGAAATTGGATTCACAGCCTCTGAAGACCCTTCTAGCTCAAAGTCTATGATCCTATGATATGAATCTACATATATAATTTCCTACAATGTCCTGCCATTTCAAAAATGATTTCTTCTAGACTTTTCTCGCCCCTCTTTTGTGAAGGATGCAAGCTAACTTTCCTCAGATCATGTTAAAGGCTGTTCTTTCCATTCTGCTTATGCCTGGTTAAACTGTGTCCTTGACACAGCCTGCAGGGACAGCCATCTCAAGTGGAGAGAAGTGAGCAGCCATCTGAGAACAGAGCTTCTATCTTCTGCTAACTAAATATCTTTTGTCTAGATGCTTATCTTCCTCCTACAAGTGACAAACTTAACTTCTGGGAAAAGGGCTCCAACACCCGGCAATGGTGAATGGCTAGCTAGTACCCTGCACTCAGTACAAGGCACTCTTCACTCCTCCCTCTCCAACTCAGCCCGAACACCCACACTCTGTGGAGCTTCCACCACACTTCATTGGCCTAAAGTTAACATTAATATTTTTTCTGAGGTAAACCAAGGCTTGTAGTAGACGTAATAAACCACACTCCACAACATCTACATCCTTGAGGTCAATTCCTTATTCCTCTCAGAGAAAAGACAACCCAGCTGCTCAAACAAGCCCCTTCTTTTTACAGAGCGCCGCGGTATGGAGCTAGAACAGAAGGAGCCAATACCCACACAATCACGTTCAAGAATAAACCTACGTTTTGGACTTGCTGGAAAAATCAAGGTCTCAAGAGAAATATGGTTCTTGACCAGCAGGTCTATAACCAAGAACCAAGAGTTCTTAAATTTTTCCAATTGTGAGTCCTCCAGGGACTGTCTTTATCTCTTTTTGTGTCCCTGGCACTTAGCACTGTGCCTGGCACATAGTAGGTACTACATACTCTCATGCTTGAAGTGGGCACTGCCTTCTCATCTCCTCCTCTTAGAATCCTGAGCTTCCTTCCAAGCTTAATTCAAGGGCCAACACTGAATGTTCAATGCCCTGACTCATGGAGCTCTTTGGCAGTCTGATGAAGCCTATGGACCCCTTTCTCTCAGAATAATGTTTTTAAATGTACATAATAAAATACATAGAATTACAAAGGAAACCAATTATATTAAAATAGTTAAAAAAATATTTTTAAGACCCCTGATCTAAGCCTTTCAGGCTGATTGGCTGAAACACTGAAAAAGCCTTCAACAACCTAGAAACATCTCCATATCATGAAGCAAGTGTATAAAGGTTTCAATGAAACTGCTCCACAAGAAATTTTAATAACTACAACACATTTCAATTCACAGAAGGATTGTTCATTAATATTTTAAGGGGTTCACTGAGTTTTCATGCGATTAGTTTGGGCCTATTAAAACTGACATAATAAATACATAAACTCAGATTCTTAACCTGTGATGAATCCATGATTTCATGAACATGAGTACTTCCTCCTTGTGTCATTGGGTTCAATTTTTATTCTACTCTTTCCACAAGTCGGGGGTAACTAGGTGGTAAAGTGGATAGAATGCCAGGACTGGAGTCAAGAAGACTCATCCTCCTGAGTTCAAATTTGGCCTCAGACACTGTATGACCCAGGGCAAGTCACTTAACCCTGTTTGCCTCAGTTTCCTCATCTGTAAAATGAACTGGAGAAGAAAATGGCAAACCACTCCAGTGTCTATGCAAAGAAAACCTCAAATGGGGTCATGAGGAGCTGGACATGACTGAAAAAGGACTGAACTGAACTGACTTCCACAAGGCATCTATGGAAAATCCACCCAATGTACCACCAAGTATTTTAACACTTGGACTGTCCAAGATAAATAAGCCCAGATTCTTTCCCAATCATATACCCACAATATTGGCTTTTATACCCCAGCTGGTAGGACACTAAAGTTTTTTTATGCCACCACTTATCTTTCCATTTCAACTGATCCCACAGAACAGGCAAAATGGCAAAATTAATTTACTTAATTACTAGAGCACAAGTATGACCATGCCATTCTGCTTGCTCAATAAGCTCCTGTGGCTCTCTAATACATTTAGGATCAATATCTGATTTATTTGGCATTTAAGGACCTTTCCAGCCTGGCTCCAATGTACCTTTCCGACCTTTTTAGATATTATCCGCCTTCATGCACTCTGTGGTCTAGGCAAGTTCGCCTTTTTGCTGTTCCTTCTATGTGACATCACATCTCCGATTTCCTCACTCAAAACACTAAATCTCCCATTTCTGTTCCATCGCACAGGCTATTTATTCTCATGCCTGAAATGCTTCCAAGAGCCAACTCAACACGAAGCCTTTACTGACAGCTCTTTGCAGCCACCAGCGGCTCCCCACTGAAACGGTCTTCTATTTTACTTTCTGTATATTTGTATATGTTGTCTTCCCAATAGACTATAAGCTCCTTGAAAGCAGGGAAAATTTCATTTCTGTCTCTGTATCTACAGAGCCTTGATTAGCTGATCAACAACACAGTATCTGTTATGACAGTTTAAGTAGTTAATGAACCATGTTATTATAGAGGCCAAAGTTTCAAAATCAGCAATAAAAGCTGAGAACAGAATCCAGGTCTGAACTTGCAGGTCCACTAATGTATACTCTGTATCTGTAGCTGTTTCCAAGAAAAGCAATGGGACAAAACCCTGTTAAAAACCAAACAAGGAATGAAATTGATTATCAAGAAGATGGTTGATATTTCCACTCACAGAACCAATATTCCAACGTGCTAACAAGCTCCTGGTAAAGAGGTACCACATATTCCACTATAAAGAGATGCCACGCAGAGTGAAAACCTAGGCTAAGGGTTCTTAACCCTTTTTATGTTATGAACCACTGTGGCAGTCTGGTGAAGCCTTTTCGGAATAAGATTTTTAAACAGATATAACAAGGAGTAGAATTTAAAAGGAAACAAATTATACTGAAATAGTTATCAATTGAAAAAAAAATAAATTCACAGACCTCATGAAGTAATTCATAAACACTACATTAAGAAGCTCTGGCCCCAGCAATCCACCAATCCAGGTAATGCTCAACCACTAATACTGTATTATGTATTTAACACATTTCTATAATATAATATTATCCCATCCACACACTGAAAAAATTTTGGTAATTGAAAATACAGAAATAGAAGCAACACAGACTACCCTTGCCACAGCAACGTAGACGCGTACTAAAGGCGTCCAGGCAGCACCTCTGAAACAAGAAACAATGCTTCTCCATTTTGGTTTTCAAAGGAAACCAGTTGGGAAAAATAGTAATCAGTCATTTGCATTGTCTTAGTCCTCATAACAAAGAGGGCAAAAGAGGGAATGAGCACGACCAGAGAAGAGACAACTGAGGCTAAAACCTTCATAAACCGCTGAGATTTTGTTTTTTGGCAGAACTGAAGCTTACCTTTAACCTGCCTGAAACACTGAACTCAACATGAAGATCTCTCTAACGAAGAGTCATTTTTGAGTGTGGTTTTTTAGGTCAAGAAGTTGTCATAAGGTATGAGCAATACTGAAGGGAATCATGAAGCACGCAATGGAAACTAAGTCATCTATTCCCTCCCATTGTTCCTTGTTCTGTTTCTCTTTCTTCAGATCAGTAAATCAAGATTAAGCTCTTTCTTCCTGTCCTCTTCCTATTTCATTTATTTTCCGGCCAATAACTTTTTGAAGCTAAGTCAAAGGGTCTACACACCTTTCCTAAACAAAAACTGCTCAACAGATACAAGGAACCATGGAATACTTTTAGCATGAAATTTATTGTGGTATCTTACTGATTCACCCCACTCTGAGGTCAAAAAAAATAACCTTTACTAAAGAAAATAACATGCAGTAAATTTTCTCTTAAAAAGGGATGAATTGTAGCATCTTATTTATTACACAAACTGACCAAAACCACATCTCTGGGGAAGATGGTTGGCTTATACAGCAAGATACATACTTTACGAACTAGACACATAAGTAAATTTTCTGATGACAAATGACAAAAATTTCTTATATTTTAAAAATAAGCTAATTAAAATATAATTATTACAACCAGAAGCCACTAAAGATAATAAAATTCTTAAGACCTAGAAGACTAAGAAGTACCAAATAACGACTGCCGTGGTCCTGTAAAAACACCGATTTATCATTATTATTGAATAATCCTCTGATGCTGACCAACATCCCTTAGTGGTCTAAGAATCAAATGAACTTTCTGAAGACTTCTAAAAAGGCAACAGTGAGTCTGAATTTTTAGCCACTGAATCATCACTAACCAAGAACATGAGGCAATTGGCGGGGTTTAATAAAATGGGAGGACCTTCAACTAAGATTATGGAAAAGAACCAGAAACTAGCTGATATTTGGACTGGTTTGGGGAAAAGGAATAGAAACATAGCATCACAAATGCCCTGACATGATTAAAACTCATCATCTCCCACATTCCACCCAAATTCCATCTAGCCAGTCAAATAATTCCTCAAACACATACTGACTGGAGATAGAATAAAGATCCAGTTAAAATAATATTCTATCAAGAAAGGTGGTGGAATGATTAGTGCTTGTAACAATGAAAACACAAAAGGCAGGCTCAAACATTCAGAGTAGTGAAATATCCTATAATCTATTCTACCCCATCTTCTATTATGTCAACATACTCTCTCCCCTCCCCCCCCCAGGGTGTAAGAGTGTTAACACTTCACAGCCTTGAGTTCTGTTCCTTGTACTTCCACCTCTCCCACATTATTCTTCCACAAACCACCTCTATCTAGCCACCAGTGTTGGCCCATGTTTGCCTTTCAGACTCAGCCTTTGTCCCCCTCCTTGATGTTAAATTACCCACATTCTTGGCTGACACTAACTGAATGTAAGTATCAAAGTGTTTTATTAAGTTCTTTGCTAAAAGCGGATCTTGGCCTTGTTGCATTCTGATTTGTTGATCCCAGATTCCATGGGGTGGGGGGAGTGCAGGGAGAGTAGAGATGGTTGGGAAAAGGGGAAGGAGAGTTTCCTTGCTTAAGAGGTACACTAAAGAAACAGATCTTCAGCCTTAGTCAGAGGCAGAATTTTAGCACCTCACACTGCCTCTTCATATGCTGTAGTGCAAGGACCATCACAGAAATGAAAGCATTATTTGCTATTTGGAAGCAATAAATTCTAGACAATGCCCATCCCCACGCTCTGCCATGACTGCCTGTGTGACCTTCAGCGTATTAGTGAACCTCACCAAATCATGATATCCCCGACTACATTCTGATCCTCTTATTGTGACACTGGACAAGACACGCAAAGCCCCTTAAGTCCCAGCATCATCCGTTAAGAAAGAATAGTGGAATGGCACGTTTGGCAAATTGTCTGGGTCCTCTACTAACAGAAGCTCTTGGAATATATGAACAAAAGCCTTGCTACCTGCTTTGTAAGAACACTGAAATGATGGATGACACATAAAACTCCTTAAGCTCCTGGTAAAGAGAGGTCTTCCCACAGTACCGCCATTCATTATTTTCTCAATTATGACAATCCTATTCATACGACTTTGTGTTTTAAAAGTTCTTCAGACTAGAAAAATACTTCTCCTTTCCCTTTTCTCTCACGTCCCCACCTTCGTGTGACAGGATGGAAGAGATGGTCATTTGGAGAAAAAAAAAAAAAGGTAAGAAAAAAATTTGAAGAGAAGTTCATTTGTCCGTTACCATAAGGAAAAGACATTCTTTCAGCTCCAAAGCAAAGAGCTCCAAGTATAGGAGGTGGACAGAGGCAAAAGAATCAATGAACAAGAATCCGTAGTACAAAGAGGGTTGATCTGGAGTCGGAGGACCTGATTGTGAATCCTGATTTTACCATTTACTGCCACCTGTGTGACCCTGGGTCACTCATACTCTTTGTTTCTCAGTTTCTTCCTCTGTAAAATGAGGAAGTTGGACTATATATTTGACTTTGAAGGACCTCTGACACTCTAAATCTATGCTCCTATGAATCGAAACAAATTTTAGAGTTTCACAGAAAGAAAAAGACATCCTAAAAGACCACAGAAGCCTCTATCTTTAAAGCCAAAGTGCTTTCCACTGGACCACCGCTGAACAAGAGGGTAAATGACTTAAAAATGAGTGTCTACGGGGCAGCTAGGTGGCACAGTGAGGAGAGCACCAGCCCTGGAATCAGGAGGACCTGAGTTCAAGTCCCACCTCAGATACTTGACACACTTATTAACTGTGTGACCTTGGACAAGTCACTTAACCCCAATTGCCTCTCCTTCCCCCCTCCAAAAAAAAAAAACAACAAGCATCTACATCAGTGACCAATGAACTTGAAAGTATAAACAGCATTCTGTGACCTCAGTGACTCTTGGTCTCCAATGAAGCAAGCTTACATATCTTTGATACCTTGCTTAGCAGGTATGAAAGGCAAGGTTTGGGTCCCCATCATCCTTAACACAAACGCTGGTCTAGTTCCAGTGAAAAAAATGCACCTAGATGTATTGCGTACAGGTGACAACAGAGAAGAGTGGAAAAAGCCTTGATCTCAGAGGTGAAGGACCGGAATGTGAGCAGGCAGCTCCATCACGGTGCTAAGACAAGTCAGTAGCTCTCCAGCTTAATCATTTGTAAAGTAACAATGCTCAGGCTGCCTACCTTCACCAGGTGCCTATGAGGAAAGGACTATGTAAACATTAAAGCAATTATGATCGCAGAGTTTAGTTAGTATATTAAGTCGGTCCATACTCTGATCAAGTCTTTCTGCGCTGGAAATATCAGGAGACAACTAGACAGTTGCTACTATAGCAAAGTCAAAACAACCTCAAGGCTCACTTTTTAAAACTAAAAACATTTTTATATCAAATGAACCAATGTTATCGTAAAGGCCCTTTACTCTGAATTAGGACATGTTCAAAAGTAATGGCCTAATGAAAACTATGTGGAGAAGTCTAAAACAATCTTTGCTTAAAAGGCAAAAACAAGACTATTTTTTCCAGCTTAAACATTCGAAGCCACTGCTCAACATACAGCACATACACGAGAGCCTAGATGCAAGAGATAGTGATAATTACATCAATTTAAGGTTGACTATTGAGTGATTTTGAAAAGGGGGCCAGACTGAGAGATAACGCAAGGGCTTTCTAATAATACTGGCCTTTTCACAGTGTCCCTAGCTGTCATTCAACACTGTGTAAAAGAAGTAAATACAGAATGTCTGATCACTTCAAAGGAGGTAGAGAAGGCCTTTTTTTTTTAAAGCCAAATTAACAACATATTTACAACCAATACCATCCCTTAACCGGCTTCTTTTTCATAAAATTAATACTGAATCGACTCCTTGTAACTACTCTAGTTGTTAGGACACAGAGTTCTTTTTTACAAATGAACAAGCCAATGTCTGTGGAACCCTCTCCACTAAGGTTTCAATAGGACATTTAAAAAGCAAACTTGCTTAGCTAGAGTCAGCCCAGCCCAAAAGACATTCTACTTTGGACAGAGATTAACTCTGCTAGTCTCAAATAAAGAAACGAAAAGGTAAGGATCGAGAGGCAACAAGAAATATTTCTTGGCGTAAATGCTGCAGATAAAGTCTCAACAATAAAAGAAAAACATCTGCCTCCATTTAGAAGTTTGAGTTTTGTGTGATTTCCTGCATCTCAAGGATCTTTCTGAACTACAAAGACATAACCAAACATCACATTTTTCCCCTCCTAGCTTCCCCCCTCAAAAACCCACAAGATGGTGATTAACAAACACCCTTGTCTTTTTATACATACTTTTAGAAGCCACAAGGAAAAGATAAAAGCTAATTCAGATAGCAAGCTCATCCAGAAAATGAGAAATAGGTTACCTCAGAGGAAGCAAACTGTATCACGTTAAGCAGGCAAGTGTTCCTGGGGGATAGTGAGAACAGCATCCTCACAGTGAGTCACATTCATCTCTAAAAGACTGGGCAAAACTACCCTTCTCACCTATTCAAAGCCACTCTGATTCCAACCTACAACTCCAGAGACACAAAGGCCTAGACCATGGGAAATTCAGTAGTTTAGGGGAGCCCTAGACACTAAAAAGGACAGTCTAGCTGTTTGTGGGCCAAGACCAAGAACCGTCTCAAGTCTCCCAGGAGCTCATTCTCTGATCAAGAAATGATCTGGAACCAAGATCTCAGCCCCAAAGACGACCAGGGTCTTGCAAGAGGCAGGGGGGAAGATGTCTTAGTGTCATTCACTGAAGAATTCTCCCAGGTGAAAGACACTGAATGCACAACGTCACTAAGTCATGTGGGTATAACCTTTAGCTCTTTCCCTGCTCTGCCTCAAGAAGAACGAGGAATAGGACAGTATGGGAATCCCAGAACCAGAAACACCTTAAAGTGTCCTTTAGTGACAAATCTATTTCTCACTTCAAAGCAGCCTGGTAGCTATAGCCACCCCTGAGAGAGAAAAATGTCTTGGCACTGCTTCTCCTGCAAGTCAAGTCTCTAGAGGTCTCATGTGAGGGAAGAAAGCGTTGGCTGACTCTTGTCCTGGTGAAAATTTCCATTTCTACTTCCTCATTAGGCCTACCAACCTATCTTGTTGGCAGTTGCTGAAAGAATGTATTTTGAAATCAAGACATAATTTGGTTCGGCTAACTCGTCGTGTTAAACAAGAATAAGTAAAATGAATCCTCTATACCAAAGTATGCAAATCATGAAGGCAGGAAATGGGGGAGGAATGTGACCATTACTGGGGACACTAAATTGTGGAATGTTATAAATTACTGGTAAGCTCTATAGATAATTGGATGGCTACATTACTGTATTATACTAAGCACGTGGCTTTTTTAGTCTAGCTAAAAGGCAGGCAGTCTAATTTTTTTTAAACTTTGAAACTGATGGAAAACACACAAAATTGCATACATAGGAAAGAAGACTACACTTTCCAATCCTATTCAGTGTTTTTCCACAGCCTTTAAAATTCCCCTTGCAATCCTTCATTCTGAGGTTTTCCAGTTCAATGATGACTCCCCCCTCCACTCACCTTTCCATTAAAATTTCCTACTGTTTACTAAAGGATGGCAAATTCTGTCAGTATCACTTGGATTAGCATCCTAGTTATTTGCAAATGGAATACAAATGCCTTCAATTATAGTGTACTTTCACCATTATATAAAAGTTCAATTCTGCTTACTTCCACTAAAAAAAATTAATCACGTTAAACATATGTAAAAGCAAACATTCATATTCTCTGTCTCTCTCTCTCTGTCGCTCCACCTAGGATGCCTCCTAACCATAAGGCATTCGTATAAGGCATTCAGTGAAATGGAGAATTCACATTCAAGAAGTCAGGTACTTTTGAGAAATTTTTAAAAAAAAGCTAAAAGGGTCAAAACTGAACCTTAAACTAAGCAAACTGATTTCTACCTTCACCATTTTCCCCCGAATAAATTGATGATGACACAAGAATCAAGCACGCTCAAGGCTGCATGACACGTCATGCCAGTTGTATATTTCTTCAGCCTCAATAAATCTCTTCTTACTCTCAAAATCCTGGGCTGCTTCTAAAATAGCTCAGTAAAAAGCCCCAACCTAATTAAAAACAGCTTCCTCTGCAACAGTGGCCTTGATTTCACTTATTTACACATTAGCTGCAGCCTCCTTTTGGCCAATCCAGTCCATTCTCTGGGCCATGCAGGGCCTTTTATCTGCCCTGGACAGCATTTTCTCCAGCAGATGCAGTAGATGCCGATTGATTTGCTGTCGAGCACGGTAAATTAATAGCAACAAATTGCTGAGGGCCCATCTTGCTGCTCCACCATGCTTCGGCAGTTCTGCTTTATTTGCTCCATGATGGGCAGCAGTCAGGCCTCTTCAAGTCAATTTCTTCTTAACAACCTGCAATACTTTTCAATGGTGAAAATAGAGCTGTTCCTTGTAAGTCAGAAATCAATATCCTATTGCCCTTAGAAAATGCTAAACAAGCAGTATTGGCAATCCACTTGGTACTAGAGGGTATCAGATATAATGCAAATCCATACTGCTTCCCTCCTTGTAGTTATTACAGTTTGCTAAAAGGTTCCTAATGCCATTTATCATCATTTACCATCGACTGCTGCAGCTATGATTATGAGATCCTATCAGCTGGCAGAGCCCTTTCATTTCTATTCAATTAATATTTTAACAGCACTCAAATGGTTGTTGCCCAAGTCTTGTAATAAAATTTACATGGCTTGGAGTGAAAGTTTTTCTTGCTTAGATTTTTAAAAAACATTTATATGTGTATATTTACTTCATTTAGATTCTCATATTGCTGCTTTTTCAAAATCTAGATTTATCAAAATCAAGTAAGAAGACTAATTTTTTGAAACAAGGGGTACTTTTGACTAGGGAGCATTAACTAACAAGAAGCTAGACTATTTCTTACTCTGTTTTGGTCAAAATGTAGTATTTCCATCTCCACCGCATTTCAAATTCCTATAGCTCTTATTCAGAAATGCCTACTGGCTAGTCAAATTCCAACACCCAACCTTCAATAGTAAGTACAAATGTCCACTTAAACCCAAAGGGTCTCGTTTACTTATAGCATCATACATAAAGGAGCAGGACGTGCTGAGGTCATCTTAAGATCATGCTAAGATGATCTCAAAACCAAGCATAGCCCAATTCTGCAACAATGACTGACCCATTTTAAGATAAAAAGAGACACTGTATTTATTAAGGCATTAATTAGCAACACAAGTAACATCTACTAAACACTATGTCAACAGAACAAACGAGGTGAGATGCACAGCAAGAATTATTCTCTGATAGGCTCTCATTTTTCAGAAATTCATGATGCGGACACATCTCAATAAAACGTTCTTTAAATATATTCCTTTTGTCATCCTCACTTTCATACTAAAATATGAGATATAAGGAAGCATAGACTCATATTAAAGCCTATGATATTCCCTCCTAACTTTTGTTTCCTTTAGTTTCATCTGCTCAGTTCTACTGATCCTAGTAGAGATCACCAAAAATTAGATTCATATTTTGTGCTTTAATTTGATGTCATGTCACTGTGTACCCTCAGTTCCCCTTTAAAAAAAAAATCAACTCATTCTACCAATCTAATACTATTTACTCAGTTACCAAAATTTAAATTAATTATGTTCTCAAACATAATTGTTAAAAATTGGCAACATTATGCAGGCTTAATTAAGATTAAATCCAATTTACTAAATGTACTTTAATTGGTACTAATTACATTAGCTTTCATTTCAGAATGACAAATTCCCCATAGGTTTTACTTTAATAGTCTTCTATCAAAATCAACACAGGATGACTGATGATGAGCACCAAGTGAGGGGGGAGGGGTGGGTGGGAGAAGACAATATCGACCCCCACATAGTTTCTGCTCCATGCATTTATCCTTTTATCAATTTGCTAAGTCACAGAGTCATGCCTCCATCACAGCCATCATTTTCTGTTCCAATGAAAAATTTCTCTAAAAATAAATACTGTGTAGTTGGAAGCAGCCAAGAAGAACAGGAGCTTTAACCGAAAAATACACAAAGGTTTCAAATATCAGGGCCACCAATTACTAGGGTACTTCCAAGGACTCCGGGGACTCCTACTCTTGAACCCTCTGAGACGCAAATCTAATAAGTGAATAAGCCTAACCTGATCTCGAGAACTAGGCCCAATTATGCCGCAGGGCAACTTCACTGCATCATTGCCTGCTTTCCATTACAAGGGCATCCAGCGAGTACATCTGGAAAAGAAGCTAAGAGGAACCAAGGCTGTCTGCCTAGGAAAACAAATAAAGACAGATATGCCTCTGTGCTTAAGGGGAAAAAGAAAGAAAATATAATAAGTAGGTGGTTTGCAGGGCTGTCTGTATTTCATAATGTGATAAACTGCCCTCAGGATTCTTCATGTGATTGAATTTAGAAAGCAAGGGGAAAAAAAAGAGGGAAAAATACACTCTGCTCTCAATTTAAAATGGACAGCATTTGAGGGCTTATGAACAAGAAGACTGCACAATTAAAGGTGTAAGTATAAAATGTAATTAGGAGACATCATAAGAGACTACACTTCTGGCAGAACATGGAGTGTCTATCTGTCCAGCACTTACACAGTATAAAGAAATCTAAGCCTAGAAGGTTATGGAGACATGAGGAGGGTGGGGGAAAGGGAGGGAGGAAAACATAGAAGGACATTAGTCTCTAAGTTCAATCTTTAAAAGATACTAATTAATCTTCATATAGCAAAAAAGACACGTACAAGATTCAGACCTAAGATGAAGTCTAACAGTAAAGATAATTACCAAACATCTCAGTTGTAATTTGTTCAAGTAAAGCGGAATGGATGGAAGACCATGAGCTTGAACGAGTTTTCTGTAAGCAGGAAGTATTTATGTTCCTAATTTAAACAGAAATGGCAGTAATGCCAAAATTATATTCTAACTAATCTGAAAGCATAGTATCCACAATATACTGTCAGTGCTACATGCAATATAACCATGGAACTAATGAAATCAAGGATTTGGAATTATAAATTCCAATTTTCTCAGCTCTCGAAATAAGTGATGACTGGAGCTTTGCAAGTGTTTGCCCAATTTTCATGTTTTCAGATACAATTGGTTTGCTGTCTTTTACTCTCTAATTCACAAGTTTAATCAAATGTACCCGGCAGGGCTAAAAACCATATCAAATGAGAGGCCTATCATATGACAAAAGGTGAACAATTTTGAGCAAATCATCTTCTCCAAACTCAAAGGAATGATACACACCTTTAATATGAATAAGAAAGGAAGGGCATGTTAAGCTACTTCCCTAACCTCTGTACACAGGGAGGTGAAGACACACACAGATTCCATTACTGGTTGGTGAGATACCAAGGAATACTATTACAAGAACATTTAAAAAAAAAACTACTCCACAAAATGATTATTGCCAAACAATTCAATTTTTTTTAAAGTGCTGTTTTTCTCTCTGGGAAACCCAAATCAAGCCACTTAATTTATCTTTCAGCAAAAAAGGTTACAAAACCCACACCTTGCTCAATGAGTAACACCACTCACCTTTCCTACTAATCACTACTTTTTTTTTGGCTGAAACTAATTGTTAGACTTCAAGGCACATCGATGAACCTCATCACATTCTGCTATCAGGCTCATTTACTTTTCACAAATTTTGAAAGTAACCAACAGTTTCCTGGTAAGACCCAACTAAGTAGCCTCGAGGGACCAGTTTGAGAATTTTACAGCAATTTATTTGGTAGGGCTACAGAGTCCATTTTGATTCTTCGCAGCTAACCCTTTACCTTTCCATACAGTTTTACTTTTTAATCTTTTTAAAGAAAAGATATATTCTTCACCTCATAGAATCTAGTTTATTTATATCCTCAATATAACATAAATCTTTCAAAAAATAAAACAACAGCGTGTTAAACTTAAGATCTTGATTTTGAAATGTGTATTAATTTGGTAGGCTTGTACAAGTTTTAAAATCATTTTTACCTATGATTTAAAATTATGATAATGCACAGCAACAACAATAAAAGGACACAAAGAAAAACCATACCACTCTACACATCATAAATCATTTTTAGAATCCAGCCATACAAATGTACAAAAGGATAAAGAGACTACAGAATTATGTTTTTAAAAAGCATGACATATTACTGGAATCATTTTATCATTAAAGGAAACCAACCAAGGCTTACCTGCTTATGCATTTCTATATTCAACCCGTAGGACATTTCATAGTACTGTCAAAGAAGGAAAATCAATTAAATTCATGCCAACTATCAGGCAATATTTCTATTTTCTCTTTGAAATTCCTCATGTCCCCAACAAGAACCCCAAAAAACCCACAACCCATTATACTCACTCCCATAAACTCTATAATAAATTCAGGTATATATCCACTAATTTTAACATAATAAAATACAAAAAGTGATTTTGAATTATAAAGGTAGGGGGAAGGATGGAAAGGGATGAAAGATACTCCCAAAGAAAATGTAAGAAAATTCAAAGTTCGAAAACTGATCATCCTTAACAAGTTCTGTTCTCTCTCAGTATTCATCATAAGGGAAGAAAAATCCTGGTGTGTGAACTCAGTAACAAGTGTACAGCAATTCCTAGGCAAGACCAACACGTAAATAGGAAAAATACATCTCAAATTAATCTTTGTGCTTTGACAGAATTGGTCATAAAGGCAGTGTTACTTAGAAATAATCTCTGGAGTTAACTTTCCCATTTTTTAAGGAGTGTGTTTATAACCACAAATTCAAAGGGAAATTGCCTTAGATGCAAGCCCACAATGTAATCCTTCAGCCGCTTTAGAAGCCATCATACAAACATGCATGATTATATGTCTTGGAAGGAAACTGATTTTTAAACCCAGATGATAACTGGTACTTTGGGAATCTTGATGGAATAAACCTTGGGAAATTCAAAAAGCCTCTTTTATCCAATACATAGGTGAGGTGGAATTTTATTTTTTTAATTTAAAAGGAAAGATGACCTTTATCTTCTTGAATTACTCAGTCTTTAAAAACAGAAATAAAGCATTAAAACTAAACCATATACAAAAAAAAATCATTAGTTAACAATCATTTGCAATTATAATAAAACACAAGGCAAACCACCAAAACGCTAGTATTTTGATCATGACTATAAGCAAAGCAGAAATACAGAGGTTTTGTTGTTGTTGTTTTCAAAATTCTTAAAAAACAAAGCACAGAGAAAATGACACAGGAAAATTTCAAATCAAAACCGGTTTTCAGAGGCAAGTTCTAACATCCTGGAATTACAGGTTTCTGATGGAAATTATGCCACGATCTCAACTACAGCGGCAACACAGTAGTGGTTTCTTTTGTAGCCTCAAGCTACCTGGATGAATTCCTGCTTTTGGTATATCAAACTAATAGACATTTTGAATGTGTTATTCAGTTTTCTTACCATGACATAATGCCGCTGCATCTCGGTTTTCTCACTGGCCAGTTTTTCACATTCCAGTTTCAAACTGTTCAAGACAGAATGAAGCATAAGTACTCCTCCATAAGACTTGATTTACATTGTCTTCTAATCCAAGTAGGCTCACTACTTCTCTCAAGATCAGTATCCATAAATTTCAATTCAAATTAAAATTCCAACACCAAAAAAAATATGAAGGAGGTAGTCTTAGTTCTCCTTTTTAATAGAATGCCTTATTTAAAATTTAAGGCGAGAAGATGGAGAATCTCTATTTCATTCTTGAATCTCATCCAGAAATGTGTGCTCACAAATTCATTTAAAAGAAACGATAATAAGGAAAAAAAAAAAACCAATGAGATTAATATACGGTCACACACGATAAAGCCCAGTCCCACAAAATACCACACTTGAGTTTTCCTTAATGGTCCCACAAAGAGATGAATGAAAATATGAATCAAATATGTCTTAATGAATGATGTCTCTCTTTTCCCCTCCAAAAAAACAGAGACAAGTTAAATACCACCATCCAGGGAGCAAATTGTTGCTTTTGTCCTAATTGGGGATTGATTGTTTTTTTTAAGTCACATAAAAAGAAATATACATCAATAAGAATTATGGCAAAAACGATTTTAAGATGTCAATTTTAGGTCAATTATCACTCTGAGAATAAAACATCTTTCAGCAAAAATGCAATGAGATAGCTCCCTAGCTGGAAGCCAAGATTCTGCCTCTTGAAATGCTGAGAGCTGAAATGAGAGATGGGTCAGGTAGAAGAAAAAGGAAGAGGAAGAAAATCCCAAGCAACATATAAGCAAGGAAACTAAAAGGACCCTGGATCTTCTTATCCCTCGCTTTCTTTCTGTCCCAATAAATCATTAGTGAAAGTTTGCCACCATCTTCCAAATCTCCCACAGTCTCAAAGCCTTCTCTTTTATTTATTTTGGGGAGAAAGGCTCACACTTTCTTTGCACCTGCCCAGGAGGGTGCTATTACTCACCCTTTCTGTCTATAAACAGGAAAAAAAAAACCCACCCCAAATCTTTACATTCTACCTTGTCAAAATGAAAAAAAAGGGGGGGGCCGCTAGAGTAAGGGTGGGGGGGGAACTGACAAGAGCTAAGCAAACAGGAGGATCAAGGAAAGTAAACATCATTACCTGTGGTACTGAGCCTGTAAAAACTGAAACTCTTCCTTAATCCTATCGCAGGACTCGGAAATTGTAAATTTAAAGGGTTGAGCAGGCTGATGCGGTGCCTAAAGGACAACAATAAAATATTTAATTATCCCACATCACAGGCGAGGGAAGAGATTGAGAAAACATACCATGCAGGGCTAAAAGGGGGGAAAGTGGGGGAGGGGGGGTCACAGTGCATTAAGGCAAAGAGCTATTAAAACTCTCTCCTTTCCTCCCCCCTCCCCACTTTTCTTCTTTTAATCAAATACAGAGGAAAGTCTCTCCCCCTCCAGCGATGTATTGCCCTCGCTCCCCGTACTCTACACCCCACAGACACACGCATACACACACCGGTTTTTTTCCCATCCACGCCTTTCTCACGAACATCAAGGTTCGAAAGCTCTTTCCTCATTAAGGCGTAAGAAGGGGCAGCGTCTCGAACGCACGCACTCCCCCGGCCCGGAATCGAAACTGCCAAACAGCCACGGTCTATGTCAGGGACACTTTGGCCATATTGTGAAACTAGGATGGGGGGGGGGGGGCGAGGGGGAGGAGAAGGAGCTGAAAGCGACACGTTTCATTCTCCAGGGACAAGTGGGAGAGGTGGGGGAGACATCACCCCCTCCCAGCATACGCGCTCTCTCTCTCTCTCTCTCACTCACTCTCACACACACACGCACACGCACTTTGGACCCCCATCAACCCAGGGATGGAGAGAGCTCAGAGAAAAGCCCTCCCACTCCCACGTCTCCCGGTCCCTCTTCGCGCCCCCCTACCCCCCCTTCCACCTTTCCATCTCTAGAAAAACTGAAGAGCCGACATCGCAAATCGTCATCCTCGGGTTTTCAGGATTTCCCGAAGACAACAATAAGAAAATGGCTACAACTCAACTGCTTTCTCGAAACGACCCCCCCTCCCTCCCCGAATCCTTTCCCCTCCCTCCCCGAATCCTTTCCCCTCTTTGCCAATACCCAGCAGCAGCAAAGGGGGCTGGCCGGGAGTAGGGGCACGGATTTATTTGTTTGGGTCCCCCCCTTTTTTCAAGTGTTCGTAATAAAACTGAAAAGGTGGGGAGCGGGGCGGCGAGGTGGGGTCCCAGCCTAGAAGTATCCCCGCGCCCCCTCCCCACGAGCTGGGCTTTGCTTCCACTCACCGGGTGTCTGGTTTGCGGGTACATCTTGCTCAGATCGCGAATCATCCAAACCGATTTAGTTGGCGGCGCTGGGCAGAGCAGCTCGGTTCATTTGTTTTAATGGCAACAAGGAGGAGGAGAAGGCACCCGGCGGGCGGGCGGCGGGGCTGGCTGGCTCTCGGAGGAGCGTCTCTCCGGCGGCGGCGGCGGCGGTCCCTGCGCCCCCCTCCCCGCCCCCGGGTCTCGCGTGACACAAGAGGAGGAACCCTCGGCGGCTGCGGCGTCTCTGTCCCCGGCAGAACGGAACCGCTCCAACATTCCACGGGGGGCTTGTCACTGGCCGGCGGTCATTGTCGAGGGTGGAACGTCTCCCCCGGCAACGTTCGGAGGCTGCTGTCCCCACGTTCCGGAGGGTCCGTTCCCTTCGAAAGAGCGGCTGCCCTTAAGCCCCGGAACGTTCCTTTGGCGGGTTAATATCCCTCCGATCGCACCAGTCACTGCCCTCCAAATGTGGTGATGGTGGTGGTGGTGGAAACCGCGAAACACCCCGTGGTACCCGCACACAGTCTCTTTCGCCACCCCACTGCAAACTTTTATTTGTCTTTTAATTGGTTATTATTCCTCCGTATGCAGTGCCTCTCTTCTTGCATTAAAAAAAAAAAAATGCAAACTCCTTCGATTCGGAAGAGGTTTTTGCTCGGTGCTTTCTGTGATTCTCTGGAGATTATTCGGTTCACAGCAACGATCTTTTAACATGCACCTTTTTAGCTTCTTTTACCTCATCTCATTTCCTTATTTTTCTTCCTTCCTGTTTTTTCTTGTTTTTCACCCTCCTGAAAAAAAAATTTTTTTTTTTGAAGAGGAGGGGTGTTTAAAAAAAAAAAAGAAAAGAAATGCTTTGCGGCTTTATTTCTCTCTCCTTTCAAACTCCTCGAACACCACCACAAAACAACATACAAGTGTGTGAGAAAGGGGGAAGAAAGCAGCAAGCAGCCTAAACAACCGCTCCGAACAGCTCTAACAACACGCTCTGTCTAGGTGACTTCTTTGACCAAATTTAGCAGCAGCAAATCATTAACATTCTGATACATATTCACAATCATAGAAGAAGGCGGCGCGGAGCATCCCGGGAGATGTAGTCCAATCCTGGCGACTCCTTCCCTACTCCAAGTTGCAGGATTGAACCAGACAGACTACAATTACCGCCAGGCTAAACGACGACTCCTGGGTCCCCCGCCGACGCCCCGCCTACTCCCAGAGCAGCGGGCGACACAGGCAACCAATCAGAGACTGCTGAACATTAATCGCCGTTCTGTGTTACTGCCCATCATTTCATTTCTGACAAATGGGGAGCCAGTGGGGAGGAGCCGGACAGGCTAGTTCCCACGTGGGGGCCGGGCGTCGCCCGAGGCTCGAGCCAATGAACAGTGTGGGATGAGGTGAGCGGGGGCGGGGCGGAGGCGGCCCGCCCGAGGTGGAGCTTCGCGGTTGCTGACGTTCCTTAGCGCGAGCGTTCGAACAGGGGAAACATTTGTTCAGCTGTCAATCAAAGTAACGTGGGGTTTGGTGGAGCTGCTGCCTCTGTTGCTGCTGCTGCTGCTGCTGCTGCTGCTGCTGCTGCTACTGCTGCTGCTACTACTGCTGCTGCTGCTGCTGCTGCTGCTGCCTTCCCCGGCTGCATCTTCAGAACTGGGTGATGGTGGCAAAATAAGAAGGGTGGAAAGGGGTGGGTGGCTAGAAAGGGAAGGTACTAGGGGATTAGAGAGAAGGAGGCTTGGTGGTGGTCAAATGCACTCAACTTCTTATCCTCGGCATCTCCCCTACAAAACCCCCAGCTCCAAACCCAAACATGCACACGACACTGCCCTCCACGGCGGCCGCATTAGCCGCGCCAGGAATGCGGACTAATTAGGGTCCAATGTCTCCTTAAAGAGACAAGCTCGGCCTTGTGTAACGTGCCGAAACCCCTGTTGAGACAAGAGAGGGAGGATCACGCTGATCCCACTTCTTTCAGTTCACATCAATTTTACGCACCGCTGGAGCCGGTATAATTTTCCGTGTGAACGGGGACTGAGTCCCCCTGCCCTTGTTTGGAGACACAAAGCACCGCCCAGTGACTGGGGTGGGGGGGATGAGGTGTGTGCGTGTGGGGGGGGGGGGTTGTAAAGGATTGGAACTGCGGGGGGAGCGGAGGGGGGGAGAGAGAGAGAAGGCGCCTTATCTTAAAGAGTTTAAGACGGATGTCTTATGCTATTTAACCCCAGAGCTCTGGCTCTGTTTCTCCTTCCCGGAGCGGGGTGAGGGGGGAGAAGAGTACCCAAAGAAGGCCTTTTCCCCCCACCCCCACCCGCTAAGCCAACTACATCCCAGGCCTGGGTCCGAGAAATAAAGAATGAGCTGCCCGTGTGCTTCCAGGACTGGGAGAGGAGGCCCGGGATCCCCAAAGAAACTTTATTTCCAGCTTCCACTCCCCACAGTCCCTACACTTTGTATTTTAAAAAAAAAAGCACCCCCTTTTCCCCTCTCCAATCCCTTTGTTGAGCAAGAAATGCAGGCCAACATATTTGACTCCAACAGTCTAAAAAATCAAAGCCTGGGGTTGGGTTTGGAGTGGAGGTGGGAGCGTGGAAAGAGGTCTCTAGGGGTGTGTGCCTCTGGCCACATTTTAGCTCCGGAGAGACCGTGGGCTCTCTGGGCTTCACGAAGGGAAAACGAAGGAGCACCGGGCTGTTGTATGCCCACCGGAGTGAGGTGGCATCCCAAGTGCCTGGTTCTTCCGCCTTGCGTGTCACCAAGTTGCAGGATGCGCTGCATCGGTGATGAAGTGTGCCAAGCACCAGGGAGCCTGCCCTCCCTTCAATTCGCCCCCATTAGCACCAGCCTCCCGAGCGAGGCTCACTCCCGGGAGAGGAAAAAAAGGAGATCTGAAGGCAGCTGAAAGATGCAGCCTGGCCCCGGGCTTTTTGGAGAGCCTGGGGCTCGAAAGCAGGGCTACCCTGCCTAGCCAGTGGACCCAGACTAAGGGAAGTGCCGGGCAAGATGGACTTGCAATTCCTGAGCTCCTGAGCCTGTACAGATTTCAGAGTGGAAGCTTCCTGGGGCACCGTTGAGCCTAATTTGCACCATGCTTATTAGTGTTTGGTAAATACCACTTGAAGAGAAGAATATTTGACGCTGATGATGCGGTTTGAGAAGTCTTGAAAAACCTGCCTGGCTTGATGCAGAGTCAACCTCCCATTTTTCCATTGTACGTGGATAAGAGGGAGGGCGAGGGTGCAAAGGTGTGTAGAATCATCAGTTTCCTTCTCTTAAATAGTTCACCATGATGATGATGATGATGATGATGATGATGATGGTAATGAAGAAGGCAAACAACCAAAACAAATGGCTTTAGTTAGTTTCCTTGGAGACTGCCTAGCTCTCATACTGTTCTTTATACCACCACAACCACCACCCCGCCCCGCCCCCCAAAAAAGACGATAGGAGTACCTTCCTAGCCATATCCTGAACCTCTCCCAAAACTGAAAAAAAGAAAAAAATCAAGTGACTTTTGGTAATAATGTCATCTCAGCAGTGAGACAGAACGATGTATGCTGTCCTTTCAAAATCATTCATGACACTTTACATAATCTCTTGTGATTCTAACAACCAGCTAGTCCCACTTAGGTCATAGTCCCAGCAAGTATACCAGTTTAGTGGGATCAAATGATTTGCCCAAGTTCACTCAGGAAGTGTCAGAACCCAGGTTGTCTCCAAATTTTGGGTCTTTACCTTTCTTACTTCTGTATTTTCTGAAATAATTTATACTTGCCTTTATAGGATACATAAGTATTATCCGGCGTTCCTGCAAACATGGTAATATGTTTTTTGCACTATCATAGAAAGCCTCTGAATCAACTGGACCATATTTATTGCAATTCTGGGTAGCAGTCTCACTTTCCCCAGCACAGGAAACTTGATGAGTCTAATATCAGAAACTGAAGAGATATTGAGAGGGTCAATGAGCAGAGAGTGTCCTTTGCTCTGTTAGGAAATATCAACTAGCTTGTAATAGGAAACTTTCTCATAATATCTCCTGACAGTTGTGTGTCAACAGGAGAGTTGGAAGAGAAGGATCAAAATGTGGATTTTTTTTTTTTTCAGGAAAAAACCCAGGTACTCAGGCATGTTTCATCTTTAAGATGTGAAACAGAGCATTACAGCTTGTAGTATCTGAGAGAAAGAAAAAGTAATCAAATATAAAGGTATTGTGAACATCACTGGACCAGAATACTTACCCTTAAGCAGAAATGTAGTGATGATCATGTAAGTGCTACAAGTAAGAGAAAAAGTTTTTAGTCTGGAGAAATCATCATTGAACTAAAGAATCAAGTTGATTTGAGGGCATAATTCTGGCTCAGTCATTGACTTGCAGTCACCTAATCATTACAATTTGCTGAATTTCAGTAAAGTGTATACTACACTGATTGTAAAGATTTTATAAATTACTGTATAAAATCAACATGAGCTCTTCAGTCATGGCAGACTTTAATGCTCCATAGATAATCTATGAACCTACCTACGGAGTTTGTTGTGATGATAAAATGAGGTGATACTTATAAAGTGCTTTGCAAAGCTTATAAATGCTTGCTGTTTTTATTATTTATTCATGGGATTGTTATGACTGATCCTCATTGCAAAAACTAAATTATTCTTGGCTTAGAACTTTAACAGCACTGTAATAATGACAATGGATAATGTTATTTACTTGAGACATGGCAGCATCTACCCCCAAACTGTTTTCCCTAATTACTCCCAGATTATTTGACTTTCAAAGAGTCATAGAATCCAAAGTCAGAAGGGACCTCAAAATATTTTCTGGTCCGGGCACCTGGGGTGCAGTAAACAGAATGAAAGTCTATAGTCGGAAGAAATCTGGGTTCAAAGACCATTTCACTTGTTCAGTCCTATGACCATGGACAATATTCCTTTTTATCTTTCTGAGCTTCAATTTCCTCTTCAGCAAAATGAGGATAATAATATCTGTGATATTACCTCACAAGTTAACGGTGAAGCTCTAATCTCACTTGCTGATATTCTCCTTAAGGGTCACCAGTGAAGCAACCCAGGCTCAAAGTGATTAAGTGATTTGCCCAATCTCACAACTGGAAGGTAGTGAGGTAGAAAGGAAAATCTGTGTTTCCTGGCCCTTTGTGCAGAGCTCATGTTTTCTGTACTCTTAAAATTGGAATTGACCAATTAAAATGTGTGGTTTCAAGCATATTTATTTAAAAATTCATTCCCTATTTATTTATTTAGGAGGGGGAAGGTAGAGGGAATTGTGGTAGTAAATTGTGGCTGACTGCAGAAAGAGTGACCTCTAGGACCCCTTGCACTTAGTCCCCAGTGCACAAGTCTCCCTTTTCCTCCCCCCTTTCTTTTTCACCCCCCACCCCCCATACATAGTCCTTGGAGGCTCTTAAGGCTTGGTAAGAGCAGCTGAAGAAATATACATAGAGATTAAACTACTACACCTTTTACTAATAGAGTTGTTTCTTCAACTGCTCTTGCCAAGCCTTCAAATAGGTTTATGCTTCTGTAACAACCTCAGCCCAGTCAGAAATTAGACAGGAGAAACTGGTATTTATTTTTGAAAATTAGAGGGTGAGAGCAGCAAAGTAGAGAGAGGGCTGGATTTGGAGTCAGGAGACCTCAGTTGCAATTCTGACTCGGTCATTTACCATGTATGTTACCTTGGGTTAGTCACTGAAGAACCATACTGGGCCCCGGTTAACCCTCTGTGAAATGAAGAAGCTGAATGACATGGTCCCTAAGGTCGCTTCCAATTCTAAAACCCTGTTCCTGTGGGCTTAATAGGTACACAATACTTAAAACTTGAGTACTTTGTGGTTGTTATCATGTTTTACATTCCAAGTTGTCTCCCTCCTTTTCTATCAACCCCTCATTAGAGAAGGCCAACATTTGATAGACATATATATTTAGAAGCATACAATACATACTTCCATCTATCTGCCCTTTCTCTGGAGGTGGGCAACATTTTCCTTCGTAAGGCCTTTGTTGATTTAATATTCATATTACTCAAAATAGCTTAGCCATTCAGTTACTTTTTAAAAAAATATTACTGTTATCGTATACAACATTGTCTTGGTTCTGCTCATTATTTCATTCAAGTTTTTTTTTTTTAATCAGCTTCATCATTTCTTACAGCACAGTAATATTCCATCACAATCACATACCACAGCTTATTCAGCCATTCTGCCACTGATGGGCATCCCCTCAATTTCCTGTTCTTTGCCACCACAAAGAAAGCTGCTATAAAAAATATTTTAGAACATATAGGTACTTTCCCTTTTTCTCAATCACCTTGGGAAACAGACCTAAATACCCGAATACTTATTACTACACATCATGGTGAGGGGAAGCATGGAGCTAAATCCTGTACCACTTGTTCTGTTGTATATGTGTGGAGTTTAAGAATGCCTCAAAGCAATTTTTTTCTTTCAACTGACCTGCCTAGTCCTTCTAGTGTCATTAAGTGTGACAAATTTTAAGGACCTATAATCTTAATACCTGCGTACAACTCTCACAGCTATATTTCATATCAGGACTTGTCTATAATATTATATAGTTTCTCCTAGAACAAGTTGGGTCTATCCCACGACTTCTCTTCCTAGAAATTCTTTTAAGACATTGTGAATGAGCCATCGCGTAACATCTTGTCCAGTACACTACTAATTTTAGAAAACACTAAAATGGATTCAGTCTTATTAGTCAACAATTATAGTACTTGCCAAATTTCCGTCAAAATAAGTAGAAAATTCTGAGAGATTTTCACTCATTAGGAATAATTTTTCTTCAACCTGAAGTTTAAAATAGACAAAACTATTTTGACTGCTTTTATTTCGATAGGCTTTTAAAGTCAGTGAGGAAAGACTTATAGTCATCATTAAATATGTTTTATGGAAAGGTATAAGTTGATCAGGTAAATAAGAAATTTTAATTAGGTCCTATACTACAATATTACGCAGGAGTTAATGCATTGTGCAAAGCATTTTTTTTTAAAGAAAATAGTCTAGTGATATAAAGCATAGAAGTAGCAACTTCTCAAACAGTGAAGAAGGCCTTATGGTAAATCTTACACCATTCATCCGGATTTAAAACCAACCTATAATAAACTTAGGAAAACTAAACTTCCTGAATTAATAGCTATTGAGTTCAACAAACATTACTGAGAGCCTACTGTAGTATTATTAAAACTTAGAGGTTTTCTTAGTAAGAGAATTTGGTAATCTGACACTAATTGACTCATACTCAGATTCATCTTTTGGTGACTTGAAATGGTAACAGCATATATGAGATACCCCATTCCTGAAGTTAGACTTTCTTTAAAGAACGGTAACAACGAAGACAAAAAATATCTAAGTAGTAACTATATAAATTAACTCACTCTGATTATGACAAAGTTCAGTAGTCAGTGTGTTAGCTAGAAAAATTGATTTTGATACTGTTGTGAACAAATATGATTAACGTGTTTAAAGCAAGTTGTTAAAGAACAGGGATTCCTGAATTGTAATTTAGATGTTACTCATCCATTTCAAAATACAGCACATAAAAATGTTCAGCAGTTCTTTATTTTAACTTTTCAAGTTGTTAAGTATTTCTTCAATAAATGACAATTTCCCACCATTTACAAATTGCCTTGTTCTTACTTTCCAAATTATTATATTCTCTGACGGTTCTAAGGAATGATTAAAGTCCACCAGCAGTTTAAAGATAAAACATTTCCTTTCAAAAAAGCATACAAACAAGTCTCTAATGCCTGCAAGGGGGGAAAAAAAGTCTGCTTTGTTTATATCCTTGATAGATGTCAGTATTGATGATTATAATATTATTTCTAGCACAGCTTCCCTCCTCCAGACCATAATTTCTCTTTAAATTCTGTCTAGATGCATTATAAAAGGTGCCCCAGTTTGGAAGCACAGGAGGGAAAGATGGAGAATGAATGGGTTTTCCTCTTTCACAGAGATGTTGTGAAAATTAGTCAAATTCAAAAGCCGCCTTAGGTTCCCAGGGGGAATGATGCTACACATAAACAAAAGAGTCTCACCAGTGGTTATGGCAGGATCTCTGCCAATCTCACTGTTTCTGTTATCCCTACAACAGTTTCCTAGAACAGATAGGCAGATATATTGTTTATATTTGTAAGGTCCTTGAAGGCAGGAACTGTTTTGTTTTTGTATCTCAGGCCTACTTAGTTCCTTACCCAAAGAGGGCACTTCATAGACATTTGTGGCATTGGATTTTAAATTTTGGTGAATAAGTTATTTTAGTCACATACATTTTTGAATTATTTATACTATGCCTAAGAGAATTCATAATCAAAGCAGCATCAAACTATTTTTAATTAAACTTTGAGTATCTGTAAGACTACTGAATAAGTATAATTTTACTAATTATTAAAACTAAGTATGTACAAACATCACAAGTCAGGAAAGAATTTACCATAAAATACAATATTCCATTAAGTTAGCCACTTAAGTTGTGATAATTTCAACATTTGCTGTTAAGAATAAAGATTTAAAGTGCTGAAGATTTTCTGGATTTCTGACCAAATAGATATCATGTCATTAAGAGAAGAGCTTGCATCATGTTTATTCTGTTACAAGATAACAAGTATGTCAGTTGGCGAGGAATTACAAATCTAGACATAGTTGTGCATAGCAAAAAAAAAAAAAAAAAAAAAAAGAATACCTTTTTTTTTAATCTTATTTTCAAGGAGTAAATTGCAGAATTCAACATATTTCCAATCTCCTCGCAGCGAGATTTTTCTTTAAAAGAGTTTAAATATGAAGAAGTGATTCAGTAAATGGAGGCTAAATTTATTTTTCCTCCATCAAGCAAGATGTATATCATTCTAATTCACTCCAATTGTTTTCATTTTGTCGATCAACAGTAAATGGCCTATTCCCTCAAAGCACTTTTTTATCTTTAGCAGAATAATAGCCAAAATCAGAATTTGACATTAAAAAAAAGTAGAAATAAAAAGGCTTCTCTAGTGTGATATCTAAAAGCAGAGTGTTAACCTGCTAGCCTAGGAACATGTAACATTTTAGAGCCCTTATATTTCTACATTCAAAAACCTAAACAAGAATGAATAGCTGGATTCTGCTAGCGTTGAGAAAAACAACGTGGCTATTACAGATGTCTTCTGAGTATCAGGCTTTTGATCCCATACAGCCGTGGTGACAGCTATCCCCAATTACAGACAAAACATCTCTAAGGTAGCAATTAATTTGCTATATTTAAGAAATATATTTCTTAATTTCACCTTTCCTAAGAGCTAAAAATCGACTTGTAGACATGTAAGTGAAGCCAGAAGAAGAAACTGCATTCTTCCTTGCCACATTTCAGTTTTGGATACTTCATGATGATTTCTGTTTAGGTACCTTTCTCCACAACTCCTTTCTGAGCTAATATTTTAAAGGAAAGACATCACCTTTCCTGTTTGAAATGGTCTGTCTACAAATATTCTGCTACATTTGCATGTGACATAAGGAAGGGATCAAGTCAGGTCCCTTCTTTTTGTAGATAAAGAAACTGATCAAAATGTGATTAACAAGTTAAGAGCCGGAAAAAGCCAAATCTAAGGGTTTGTTTTCTGAGCCAGCAAGGGATACAGTATGGGTTGTGCCAAAGCAAAACATGGGGCAGTTTACCAAACAACTTCTAATTTTATTTGTAACAACTTGAAACTGGGCCTTTCCTATCAGACTTCCATCAGAATGGGCAGGGATAGAGGAAGAGATAAGCCCATCAGTGAAATAGTATCCTTTAACAACCAGTAACTTCCTGCAATCAAAACCATGCTAGCATGCGGCTTGTTCAAATAAAAATTACTGGACTGGAGCCAAACAAGGAAAAAGTAATTGATAATGTGGTTTTTCAGAAACCACCCATCCATCAAATGTGTCAGTTCTTCATAATGCTTTATTTCCCTTCTGAACAAAGATCTTTAAAATTCATTGTGTGTACTTAAAAACAAAGTGTCCTTGTACTGGTTTATAATGATTCTCTTTTAGTTGGGGGTTTGTTTTGTTATTTGATCACATTCCCTCCCATCCTGCATTTTTTTTCCAGATAGTTGCTGGAAATTTCTGCCCTTCTTAAACAAAGCATCTTTGTGCTGTATCAGCTTGCATTTTCCTTGGATTGTGTTTGGATGGTGCCTTTTCACTGACTTCAGCACTGGAGTATTGTAGCCACAGCTCCTTTAAGTAGAGTGTAACAAACAGATTCACTGGCCCTTTTTGGATGCTGCATCTGATTAACCGAACTGTGGGAAATTCTCTTTAGGTGATGGAGGCACATGGGTTATTCTAAATACGAAATTAACCCAGAGAAAAATCTCAGGCCATTAGCACTAGCTATTACCAAAAAAGCCCTCTCCAGTATCACATCTTCTCATTAATTTCTGGATCTTAAACAGCAGAATATAATTTATTCTGGTGATACTGATAACATGAAGCTCCCTTCAATATTGAGAGATGTTTCTGAAAAGTATGTTGTTTAAATGAGTTTCCCTGTATTGAATACTTTTTATCCCCCACCCCCACCACTTCATTTTCATTAAGAATAAGATACTGCTCCAGGAGAATTCAAGTCAGTAAGCATCTCTTAAGTGCCTGCTATATGCCAGAAACTGGGGCTAAAAACCAAAACCAAAGGGCCTTCAAGGAGGTTCCATTCCATTGAGGAAACATCATATACACAGATAAATTAATGCAAAATATGGACAAAATAAATCAAACATTACTTTGGCGTGCAGGCAAGGGGAATGGATTGCATATTATACAAAAGCCTGTGTGGTAGGTGTCTCATGAGCTGAATTTTGAAAAGAGCTAGAGATTCCTATAAATGGAGGTGAGGCAGAGCATTCCAGGCATGAGGATTGCCTGTGCAAAGACATGGATGGAAGCAGAAAATGAAATACCGTGTTCAGAAAATCACTCACAAACAATCAATCTATAGTCATTTTGTTGGTAAGGGCCTCCCATGTCCCAGGCCCTGTGCCTAGGATATAAATGGATATAAAGACAAGAATAAACTATTCCTGACCTCAAGGAATTTGGTTTTACACAGCAGGGTAGAGCAATGGATAGTGAGCTGAACCTGGAGTCAAGATGACCTGAGTTCAAATGCAGCCTCAGATGTTTACTAGCTTTGAGACCCTAAGCAAGTCGCTTTGCCTCTGTTTGCCTTAGTTTCCTCATCTGCGATAATGATAGTACCTATTTCACAGGGTTGTTGAGAGGATAAAGTGAAATAATATTTATAAAGCATTTTGCAGACCTTCAAGCAATATATAATATACTATTAATATTATAATAAATTATATATTACATATAACATAATAAATTTATTATTGTTACATTTTATCAGTAGAGACAACATGCTCATTTATTAGAATACATGAAATATCTACCAAATAGATGTAAGATTTTGGGAAGGGGGCTCTAGAAGTTAGGGGAAATCAGGAAAAGCCTTACGTAGAGGATGAAACAAACTCAGGATTCTAAGAAGTAGAGGTTGTTTGTTGTTTAGTTTTTTTCTGACTAGGTAAAAGAGGCCATTATTTGAATTTATTTCTTCCCTAGCCTCGATCACTCAATGGGTGTTGCCTCAGACAAACTGAGACCTGGGAAAGACATCAGCTTAAAAAGGCCAAGGTCTCCCACTACATCTGGGGCCATCTCCAGTCATCCTGATCTATGTCTTGCCACTGGACCTAGATGACTTTGAAGAAGAGCGTGAGTCTGTTGACTGCACAGCCCTGCCTCACTTAAATCCAATTCACTTGCAAGTCAAGATATCACCTTCCTGATGTCATAGAAAACAAAGGATAAACAGCAACTAGGTGAAGAGGGAGTGCATTCCAGACGTGAGGCACAGCCTGTGCAGATGAGAGAATGTCTCCTGTGAGGGCAGGGAAGGATACAATGTATAATAAGGCTGGAAAGGTAATTTAAAGCTAAGTTATAAAGGACTTTATATGCCAAATAGAATAATACATATTTGATCCTAGAGGTAATGGGAATTCACTAGAGTTTACTGAGCAGGGGAACAACTTGGTCAGTTTTGTACTTGGGTAGTTTGGCATTGGTAGTTGTGTGAAGGATAGCCTGGAAAATGGAGAGACTAGAGAAAAGGAAGCAATAATAAAGCTGTAGCAATAGTCCATGTGAGAGGGGATGAGGGTTTGAACTATGGTGTTTGGCTGTGTGATCAGAGAGAGGGGGACTGGTGCAAGTGAGATTGAAGAGGCAGAATCGAAAAGACTGGAAAGGTGATTGACTTAAGGGAAAAGGCAGAATAAAGAGCTGAGGATGACTCCCAAGATACAAGCCTGGTTGCCTTCAAAAGAGGGGTGGGTTTCAGGGAGACAATAATGAATTCTATCTAGACAGGTTGAATTGGAAATGGGAATGGAAAATCCAGGTATATAGATATCCAGTTGGCCTATCCAAGTGGCATGGTGGACAGAGTGCCAGGCCTGAAGTCAGGAAGACTCATCTTCCTGATTTCAAACCTGGCTTCAGACACATACTGGCTATGTGACCCTGGGCAAGTTACTTAACCTTGTTTGCCTCAGTTTCCCTATCTGTAAAATGATCTGGAGAAGGAAATGGCAAACCACTCCAGTACCTTTGCCAGGAAAATTTGGTAAAGAGAACCTAGAGCTCAGGAAATAGGAGCCAGATATGTAGAGTCCTCTCCATGGAGATGATGATTAAAGTCTGGTAAGATCTTTGTCAGAGGCTAAGGAGAAGAAAGCCTAAGACTTGCCCAAGGTTACACCCATGCATAGGGTGTGGGATATGAATAATAATCTGGGAGCTGTTACTGAGAAGGAGTGGTCAGACTGGTGGGAGAAGCAGTAGAGAAAAGCCTGACAAAAACAAAGGGAAGAGAGAGTATCTAGGAAGAAGGGGTATTCAAACTACTGCCAAGATGACCAGAAGAATGAGGAATGAGAGAAGTGTTGCATTTAAAAAATAAGATGCTGTTGGCAGCTAGTGAAGTGCAATCAGGAAGACCCGTCTTCCTGAGTTTAAATTTGGCTTCAGACACTTACTAGCTGTGTCACCCTGGGCAAGTCACTTAATCCCATTTGCCTCAATTTCCCCATCTGTAGAATGAGCTGGAGAAGGAAATGACAAACCACTCTAGTATCTTTGCTAAGAAAGCCCCAAATAGGGTCCCAAAGAGTCAGACTCAACCAAAGCAAAGAAAAACCACAACAATGGAGGGGAAATGATCTGTCCCTAGGGCATGATAAAAATTGCATGTTAGAAGGAAGCAAATCTATCTTCAAATCACACATTGCAAGGAAATGAGAAATTTTCTAGCAATTAGTGCTGTCCCAGGATGGAACAGTCTTCCTCCTGCGGGTTGGTGGCTTCCCCCTTCTTAGAGATCCTTAAGTGGAAGCTGGATGAGAACTTGTGTGACTGTACCCTCTCTAGCATGCCCTCTGCCCCGTGGCTTCTCCCCCTGATTGGATGAACCTCTATTTAAGGAGGATACTCAAGTAAGTCGTATCTCATTGTTCTCCAGGCTGAACAACCAATTTTCAAACTTTATTGACCCCTCCCCCAGTAAGGTACCTTCATTGCTCCCCCATCCCTTGTGCTTTCCAGATATGTAGCGTCTTTTTGTGTGTTATCTTCCCATCAGAATGTAAGCTCTTAGAGAGCAGAGGTTTTCTTTCTGCTTGCATTTATATTCCCAGGCTTAGTGTATTGTTATAGTATAGTCATTTTTAGTCGACTCTGACTCTCCCTGACCTCTTTTGGGGTTTTCTTGGCAAAGATATTGGAGTGGTTTGCCATTTCCTTCTCCAGCTGGTTTTACAGATGAGGAAACTGAGGGAAGCAGTGTTAAGCAATTTGCCCAGGGTCACGCAGCTAATAAGTATCTGAAGCCAGATTTGCATTCAGGTCTTCCTGACTCCAGGCTGGGCACTCAAAACACTGCACCACCTAGCTGGCACATGGTAAGCACCTAATAAATATTTATTAACTGATTGACTGCATAATAATACTCAAAATGAAAGTCACAGATTAAGAATATTAAAACTGAAAATGCCAGAAACCATGTAATTCAATTAGTGAAATCTAGATCTAAATATAGATATAATAGCAAAAACCTATATGGAAAAGGCAAGCCTTGATGCTTTGGAGATTCAACCAAGTTTTCCGCTAGCTTAAGCTGCTGGAGCACATAGCAAAACATCAACAATTAGTGACATTATGGCCTCTTGTTGCCCTTCTATTACTTAGAATTACCAGATTCTTTTAAGATATCTCCAGTCCCTTACCATTCGTGACATTTTTAATATTTTAGTTTCAGTAATCTTAGATCATTAAACTAAATAATAAATTAGCCAATCCCTGATGAGGATAATTATTCTGCATGCTCTGTTGAGAAGAAACCTGTCCTATTACCTCGAAGGCATCTCAATAAAATTTATTTTAGGAAGGACAACATAGAGTAATGGATAGAGTCCTGGCAAGACCTGGGTTCAAGTGTCAGCTCTCCCATATTTGGGCTGCATGAACCTGGGCAAATCATTTAACTTCTCAGTGACCCCAGGCAACTTTTTCAGATTATAAATTGCAGAGAAGGGGCTGCTCTGCAACGGTAAAGCTCGCTGTGTGTTCTCTTCACCACTGAAACTACCAGTTCCGTTAAAAAAATTGGTTTTTTGTAATGTACTTTACTACACCTTGTGGAGAAAACAAGAAAATGAAAAATAGTCCCTTTTCCTCTCCTTTATAATTTGGGGTTACAACACATGAATAGAGACAGTATGTATATTATAATTGGAGAAAGAGAGAGAGAGAGACCAAGAATAAATAAGGAGATCAGGAAAGGCTTTCTACAGGAGATGATGCGTGAGCTAGGAATGGAGATAATGAGGATGTGTATGTGTAAATTTACAAGGTACTATATGGTATGCTAAATTTAATGAACAATGAGTAGGCCAGCTCAGCTAAAATATAGCACGTGAGGGTAAGCAAGGTACAGTAAGCCTGGAAAGGCAAATGGGAGCCAGATGAAGAATGTCAAACTGAAGGATTTATACTCTATCCTGGAGGCAATAGGGAGCCCCTGAAGATTCTTGAGCAGGAGAGTAATCTAGTCACGTTCATATGTTAAGGAAATTATTTTGGCAGTTATGAAAGAAATTTTATAGGAAGGGGAGAAACTGCATACTAGGAGTTCAAATAGGAGGATTGCAATAGCTTAGGCAAGAGGAAATGAGGACCTAGATCATAGGGAGATAATATAAAATAAAGCTAAAAAGGGAGGTAGTCGATAAATTGTTGAGGGGAAGAACTTTCGTGCCAGTATCAGGAACTTTCTTTTTTTCACTAGTAATTGGAGAAATAACTGAAGGTTTTTGATGAGAGCAGTGCCATGATTAGAGTGGTAATCACTAAGATTACTCAGTCATGATATAAGGAATGGATTGGAGTAAAGGTAGACCAAAAGCAGGAATATCAATTAAGAGGCTACCTCAATTGCCTAGTCCAGAAGCAATAAGAAGCTGAACTAATGTGGTTGCAGTGAAAATAGAAGGGATGGAAGAGATTGGAGAGATATTGATGAGGCAGAATCAATAAGATTTGGATCTTGATTGCACATGGGGATGTGAGTGAGAGGGAAGAGTCAAAGATAAATGAGCTTATAAAACCTGGCTGCTCTTGGGCAGCCTCTACTTTTCCCATGAGATATTAAAAGTGAAATAACCAAGAGAAAGGTGCTCAGCTGTGCCATTCATCACAAGACCAATACTACAAGGTCAATTGTTCCATGATTATTTTTAGCAGAAGAGATAGCATCGATATTGTCATGGCAGAGATGTCAATCACCATTGAAATGAGTCCTATCTTTAATGCCGGATGTTGGACTAGGAGTAGACGAAATCTTCATACGTATAGAGTCAGATATAGAGTTACTTCCTTCAAAAATAGAGCAGAAATATATTGTGTATACAAATTATAAGCTCTATGTGAAAGTATCTTGGGTAATGCTCATCAACCAGCTGCTGGCCTGTGAATTGATTATATTTGAGAGATATTGATAAGCAGATTATATTTGTGTTGAAAAGTTTCATGTTAATAGAGTATTTAGTATTTATTTAGCCAACGTTTACTGTCTTCATTAGGGGTCATTGGCAAATAGTCATTAACATATACCATTCATTAACAAACTATCAGGGAAAGCCTACATAAATTATAGTGTAATAGAATATTGTTGCTACATAAAAAAAATGATGAAGAGGCAGTGTGGCAGTAGAGAGCACTCCAAGAATTTGAGGAAGACCTGGATTCAAGTTCAGTAGTCTCTTATGCTGTAAGTAGCACAGAGGGTACAAATCTGCATTAATAAAAGAATTTTGGGGCAGCTAGGTGGCACAGTGAGTAGAGCAATATGACCCTGAGTTTTAGGAGTATATACTAGTGGAATGTAAACTCAGACAAGTTCTACAGAGCTAGGAAGACTTTAAATGTATATATGTGTGTATATGTATGTATGTATGTATGTATGCATGCATGTATGTATATAGTCCTGGCAACAAACTGTGTCTTCTCTCTGAGACTCAGCAAAATACAGAGAGGTTTATCACCAGAAGATTGACCAACGCATGATGAATTATTTGGCCATGACAATCAATGACTTTTTTTAATAGCAAATTCAATTCTTTGTGGCTCCCATATGCTTGCGTAGTGCAAAATGATAGTAAAGGGGGCAGAAAGCACTAAGGATTATATTTTTAGAACATCAATTAATATTTTATTACTCTGAACATGAAATTTTTTTCCAAATAACCAAAAGGTTGGTATACCGTTGGAACAATGTTAAGATTTCCACTGCAAATGAAATCAGAAGGAATAAATAAGTTGAAGGTAAATGGGAAGATGGCTGATTGGATCTCCTCAGATAGGTGAATGAGGAAGTTGACAGAATTAATTTCATTATTCATCCAAGGGTTAGAAGAAATACCACCCCATGGTATACATTATCATTTCACCTTGCAGGATTTGTGAAATAAGCAATTGCAGCTTATGTGTCAACATCAATTGCAGAGGAAGATAAGAAAGAAGAGAAATTCTGCTGAGGACCTGAACAAGATGCTCCAAACTAAGTCAGCGTATAGCTTGATATTCAATGATTTCAGTGAAAACATTATTTGGCTTGATAAAATGGCAGAAGATACGTTGAAAAATACAGATTGAGAACTAAAATTGGGGGCAGCTAGGTGGTGTAATGAGTAGAGCAACAGCCCTGGAGTCAGGAGGCCCTGAGTTCAAATCTGGCTTCAGACACTTAACACACTTACTAGCTGTGTGACCTTGGGCAAGTCACTTAACCCCAATTGCCCTGCCTTCCCCGCTCCGAACCTTCCCCCAAAAGAACTGAAATCATCCAAAGCTTGTGGGTTACTCAGAAGCCTGATGTATTGTACAACATCCAGAAGTTCTTTAGCAGCTTAAAACTGCACCAAGACTTTTGAAACACCCTGTATCTCATTGGTTTCTGTAAGAAGATGTTGCAACAATTCAGCTAGCAGCTGCTGTAGGGGTGAAAGACCAACACAAGCCCAACAACAAGAACGCTGCCCGCACAGGTTCTTTTGATCTGCTTTACTAAGGAAAGCAACATTAAGGGGTTAACAATCTCATTTCAATCCAACATACAAACATCATTCACTTAGTTCAGGGGGAAAAGCCAGCACCCTGAACTTCAGAGCAAATACAAACAAATTACAAATATGCATTATAAACAGACCAAATAGAATTCATAGTTACCAAGAAACCATCAATATCTGGGTGAGCTGGGAGGCTCTTAGAGCTGCTGCCCAGAGTCCCACGCCTCCAGGAGCAAGAGCCTCTGCAAATAGCTCTGTTCTTTCTTTTTATATACTCTTTAGCTGTCATCAAACGTCATCTGACTGACCAGATCTTAAGCTCCTTCTATTGGCTCTGGTCTTAGCAGCTCCCCTTAGGGCCCTGAGGGCTTCATGCCCACATAGGCTTAGCACCTAGTAGATAGGGGTTTGGGCCTGGGGCTTTGCACCCAGTAAGGCTCAATCAAAGAGACTTAATTAATTTATCATTCTAAAACAGTAAGAAAGTCCCACCTTAATTGATATTACAGAGGAGGATCAGAATGTGCTCGACACTAGACATAGCATGCGCTGAACAGCATTACCAAAAAAGTGCAATATATAGTGTGTATATACATATATATATATATATATATATATATATGTACATATGTATGTCTACGTGTGTTATATTTGTTGTTGAGTTATGTTTGACTTTTTGTGACTCCATGGATCATACTGTTCACGGGGTTTTCTTGGCAAAGATACGGGAATGGTTTGCTATTTCCTTCTCTGGTGGGTTAAGACAAACAGAGGTTAAGTGGCTTGCCCAGAATCACACAGCTAGTTAGTATCTGAGGCCAGATTTGAACTTAGTTCTTTCTGACTCCAGGCCCAACGCTCTATCCACTGAGCCACCTAGCTGCCCTCATGTGCTATATGTATATGCATATCCATGTATA